>NC_051054.1:22668448-22820110 GCF_904848185.1 Acanthopagrus latus | reverse complement strand
CTTAAGCAAAACAAGATATTACTGCTAATGTGGTAAGACGTAGCAGGGTGCATGCTACAGTATCTTGTGAAGCAATATCACATGAGGCGCATACAAACCTATTAAACTTTATGTCACATAAAACAAAATAATGATACAATATGATATGTAGCACTACTGAACATGACCTAATAAAATACAATATTGTCCAACATAATCTGAAGGTGCTATTGTGTGACCAGGTTTTGGCTTTTGGCTACAATTGGGATGATGTTTGCTGTAATTGGTCAGTTTAGGTATAACAGTCACCTCCCTTCTTGTAGCTAAGACTACTGGTGGAGAAAAGGGATTCAAGTGTTGACCTCATATATGTCGGTGTTCTCGATACAGCTTCATGCCTGCCAGCATTCAGAGTGAATGTGTTTCGCAGCCATACTACACCATGCTGTCTGATACTAGTGCACAATAATAACTCTACAATATTCATCTCTACATTTGCATGTATGTAAAAATGCAGTACTAAACAAGGTAGAACAATGCATGATCCCTGCTTAATGCCACATGCTATGGAAGGGGGCAACAGTTTAAGGCAGCATACAATATGACAGGAACATTTGTATCATTTAAAGGGTGACATAATTTCTGTTCAATATTTATAAAAGTTTGAGCCACAGAGCAGGTTCATAAATATTCTGAATTTTACAGTAGAAACCATCAGTTCTCCTTCTCCCTACAGCTCAATCCTGAAGGTCATCTATTAACCGAAAACAATAGCAAGCATTAAAATCTCCCTTGTATCTGTTCCTTTTTTTTCAAGAGAAAATTCTAAGTCAGCTCTGGATGCGCCGTTCTTACCATTCAAATCTGCTCTAACCCAGGTGAGCTGAATGATGAATCCCATGTGATCGTAAATTGGAGGCACGTGGCAGATTGTTGTAATTAGCATAACTAATGCCCACTAAAGACAATATAAGGGCACATCAACCTGGCCTTTCTTTCCTGTCTGGTCTGGGGATTTGCCAGGGGGGTCGCCAGCCAAGAAGTGAGGGCATAACCTTGGTCACCTATGTTACATTTTTATAAAACTGAATTACATATTGTATGATGGTTTTTAGAATCAGCCACCCATTTCCACCAGCACCTTGAAGCAGACGCATCCCCAACATAACTATTCTGCAGCACTGAGGACTTGTGCACTTAACCTGGCCAACAGGCAACGACATTCAGAAAGTGGTGGCTTGCATCTGATATTATTTGGACGTTAATAGAGTGATACAGCTTTCGGTTGAGGAATGGGAATGGATCTAGAGAGGGTACTTTGATCCGTATATGTGTGCAATCTACAGCACCAATGATATTTGGTAATTCAGCTACAGCAAAAAAAAAAAAAAAAAAAAGCCTTCTTATTCATATCTACCTGCTGGTTAGACATGTGCGGGAACGATATGTACTGGGGCATGAATGATATTATCGCTTTACTCTCAGAAGCACACAGCTCAAAGAGGACTGTGAAATGCCTGACCTGTCTCCTATCACTCTCTGAAATGATCCTGCGGCTAAAACTCAGAGTACTTGAAGTTGTGGAGGCACGGGGTTCGACTGGCTCCAGGTTATTGCATAAATCCATAAGCAGTTCTCGTGGCAATCTGAAACAACTCAGCAGCCAATCGTCTGTCTCACTGACCAGATCTGTGTGGTCTCTAACACACTTCTCTGTGTTTTTTTTCAGTTTTAACCACAAAATAAACAATCCAATCATCAAAATTCCTCTAAAACATCTCAGCTATAAAAACTGATCTAAATTTGATTATATTGTTTTTCTTTTATGTTCCTATAATTTGTCAGTGCATTGTCCAAACAAATTGTGGACTGTGTAAAAGGGATGTTACTCTCTTTTCTTGGTAAGAGTGCAATTACAATTACATTTTTTTCTTACCAAAGAGAAGAGCAAAAATAAGAAAACATCGTGTCCCAGAAATCAATGGGTACTAACAAAATAACAGAAAATCATAGATCCAAACAAAAATAAAAGAAGAATTGGTTGTATATCACTGCTTGCATGAGGCCTGTTGTGTCTTATTTGCTGGGTTTTAAAGTCAGCCAATAACAAAAGATGATGACTTACAGGAAGATGTTGTGTAACATGTAATTAGCAAATGTGCTTTTCCGTTTGATGATCCTGTGGTGGCCACTGACCGAAACTGACAGGCGTGGTTTTCAAGTTTAATTGTGAAACGTGTGAAACATTGCTTGGCATTTCAAAAGAATCAAATAAAAAATATGTAAATACTATATAAAAACAGAAACAGTCGAATGCCTGCTCCTGTTTAATTACTATCCTCACATGCAGATATTTAAAACTTAACCTTATCTAAATGCTTACAATGAGTCATGATTGGTTGAACTTGACTCATAAAGCCCCTGTGAACTCTGTTTCTTTGACGTCAAAGTATGCAGCATTAAAACAACAAGGCGGTATATGTAAAATCAGGTATTTTTCATCATAACTGCTCTACTCTGGTCTCCCCATTACATTGCCTGAAATGTCAAACGCTGAAGAACATAATTGTTTTTAATTTTTTCATCCAAGCCCTTATTCCCCCACCACTTTTAACCCCCAAAGTGGGATTGCATTTACATGTATATTATTCAGAGATTTGTTGTACATGTATTCAAATGCAAATCAACCGTTTGTTATGAATAATGACCATCAGGTATGGGCAGGATAAAAAAAGAGGCTGGGGGAAGGGATTACTGCTGGATGGTTTTAACACACTTTCTAATTAATCAAACAAACTGTCAAACTACACAGTGTAGGTACAAGCACAAACAGACCGCAGTTTGAGCTACCTGTTCAAAACTGGTTGATCAGGGAAAACTGAAATCATGTGTTACCATGGTAACTGGTTTCTTTTTTTTTTTACAGAGGGTTATATGCGATTATGCTTTTAAAAACATGCTAAAAACACGTCTACAATTTCAAAAAAAAAAAATGCTATGCCTTGTCTGTTCACGCCACAAAAAAGGGCGGGAAAAAAGCACCAGTCCACTTGGTACCTGTCTTTTCCAAGAGGTCTTGGTCCAGTTGTTCGGTCCACACTATAATACGAAGAAGAAGAACAGAACCGAACAGTTCAAGTGTGAAAGCACCCCACGAATTATTGCTACCGTGTATCACTGCACCACTGTACAAACCTCTTCTGTCATAGTTTAGACTGATCTGTAATAATGTGGATTAAATGTACAAGATCATTTGTCTTTATAAATACCTAATTCCTAGGCCGTAGTGTTACAAAATCTGGTAGAATGAGATTTCACTCCAGTTTATGCCTCACGGCCTCCTCATGTATGGTTTTATTTCAAGCAGATTGACTCACATGTGAGGTAAATGTGGTGGCAGAGGTAAAAGTTACAGCGCAGTTTCATACCAATTGGCTATAGCAGGTCTTTCATGTCAGTGTTATACATGAAAGAACAGGCTGTGCACTTGGATCATTACTTTCTTCTCAGAAAGTATGAATACATAGGTGGTCTATTCTCACCTTTGGAAAACTTATAGAATGATCTTTTTTTAAAAAAAGCAAACGGATTAATGACCATAGTCAGAGATGTGAGAAGAAAAATTCAAACACAAGTAGAATTTACCTGAATTTATTTCTCGAGACACTGATCCAATAAAATGAACACTGCATTTGTCTCAACTTTTTAACACTCCCGATATAGAAACATCTTACCTCACCGGTTTACTTCAGCTACATTTGATTCACCTCTTTCACACAAACCCAGTGCTTACTTGATATGACTAACCCTGACCTCATTTAATTTCATTTACAATAAGAAAAAAAATAACACTTAAGCTTCTGTATGTATAAGTGTTAAAAGCCTCTTAATATATGGTGACCCCTCTGCAAACCTGTCAAAGAATCAAGTAGAAAGGATCAAGTAGCTCCAAGTGGAGAGTTATTAGTAAAATGTCGAAACCTAATAGGCATGAAGATGCAGTCATTACAATGGTTCTTCATGTATGTGAAGCCATTACTGTTACCACAGGCCACTGACTATTAACCTGTCTCCTCTGATTAAGTGCAGCAGTGAAAGAAAGAGTCTGACATAGAGAAGAGAAAGAGATTAGGAGATGAATGGTTGGGACGTGACAAGCATTATAGGAAGAAGTGGTAGTAGTATGTGTAAGGTCCATTATCAGGAAGTAATGGACAATGGGGAGGCCACATCGTGGTTGCCTATGCAAAGTCCATTAAGCTTTTCACAAGCAGTAATGATGGCATGAAATCATCTGTCATGCTCCGTTTTGTTATTGTTGGACTGTATTTCTTTCTTGGCATGTAGCCACATCTGATTTACATTTCTGTCAATGTATTGAGGTTCGAAGATAAACACTCCCTCACACTGCATTCAGCATGTGACGTACATTTCCCACTGAAAAATTAAAGTACCTTCCTTGATGGTTATTGAGTGTCTGTCCAGTTTTGTGTTTATTTGAGTTCCAGGTCTTCAGAATCTCCCCCTGTAAAGTAACTCTTCAGTTCTACACTTCCCTTAGGCTCTTATGTAATGGGAATATTGCTACTATCACTAAGACAATATATAGGACAGACTAAGTAATTGGATAAGAAATAGTCTGGACATCACATTGAACCCAGATGCGAGAGGACGCTGGTGTGAATATCGCTGCTTCTCATCCGTGACAAAACGGCTTTTTTCTGTTGAAAGGAGAAAGCCAAGTTGTCTTTACAAGCTCTGAGGCTGTGCTACAACCTTTGAAGCCTGCACACCTTAAGAATTGGCTCCATGGACTCACTTTTCTCCGCTGATCAACTGTTAGCCCCAGTGATCAGCTGTTAGCCTCACCGATCAGCTGTTAGCATAGCAATGCTAACATATAAGCAGACATACTCGATGCTTTTGTGTCCTTGGGTACCCTGAAAGGCGCTATATGAATTAAAACTGTTATTATTATTATTATTGAACCCCTCATCATTTGCCAGAAAGCTAACACTATGCTAGCAAGATTCAATTGTAATACTGCAGTCACAGTCTCTATACTATAGTGGGGAGTGAATGAATGCATGGACATAAAGTCAGTTTGCCCAGCTTTTCTAAATCAAATACAGGGTTTGCTGACCCTTTTATGAGTTATCCTTTCCTTACATTTGGATAGTTACGCTGGAATGTCAGCAGAAACTGAGGTTACCCACTTGATTATTTACTATAGTCCTGAGTGTAAGCTAATTCTTGTGTTGCAAGGGCCACCCTGTGGTGTCCAGAGGATGATGACTGAAAGATTACAGATTCAGAATCAAGTATTCACCCAGACCATGGTATAAACTAAACGGCTCTTGTGATGTTTCGCCACTCATTACCAGAGCAGATGGATAACTGAAAGTGTGATATCTGGTGTGCAAATGTTATCCATGAAGTTGATTGCATTTCTGTTGTCTCCTTTCTGCACCCCAGTGTTTGTGGACCAATATTTTGAGGGCTCAAGTTTGGCATTACAGCTGTCACCATCTTGTTATGACAGAGAGGTGAGTGTTTGGACAAGAGAGTGGAGTTTGGGGGTAATACCCACTGCTATTGACAGCCGGCGTGAAAGTAGGTGAAGGTAGCAACGCTCTTAAGCATACCCTGCTTTGTCGACTATTCTCTAAATGTATACTCTAAATGGGACCATAATTTACAAAATTAACACCATGCTGTACTGAACAAGACTTTAAATTTGTGATTTAGGCCTTAAACTCATTAGATGACTGTTAACTGAGGTACTAAATCAAATGACAAGTAGGGTCTTTTTCTCATCAGCTTACACACAATTGGGTTTCTTCGTAAAAGAATGTGTCACTGCTTTGAAGCTTGCAAAGTTGAGGTCAATCTGAGCAATGGTGCCTTTCACTGAAAGTTAGTATCTCCTTTCATTCTAGACACATTATGCCAAGAATCTGTCAAAGGCTTTTGGCCAAGTATTTCAGTGTAATTAAAAGACATTTAACCTTTAGAAGAGACCGGCTTCCTTTCACGGAGGACATGCAGCGGATTCTTCAGACAAAGTGAGATGCTGTATTTAGCCTCTGAATTAGTCATGGGTGTGTTTTGAGCAGAACATAAATCAAACCGATCCGAGTGTTGTCTCACATTTCTTATAAGAGCCAGGTGTGCCAGGGCCTGGAGCATATTAACCAGTGGGAGTCACATGTGGGACATGTATGTGATCCTCGGAAGCTGGACCCTCTTTGCCCCATCATTTCACAATCTGTCCCATCAACAACTCTGTTTGACAGCATATGTAAAAAATAAACAGATATTTAACAGAGGGGGAGGAGGAACACTGCTGCACGTCCCTCTGTGTGTGTGAGCGTGATTCTCAGTCGGTGGATCAGACAGGAAGGGTCATAAAAAGTATCATCATGATCAAACGATATGGGTATCTCTACATTAACATGAGCATCTGTGCACGAGGAGGAGCTGATAGACTTCATTGATTATTTAAAACTCCTGACTCATTCCCTTTGGAGAGTTTATAACTACAGCTTTTAGATCTGCTGATCAAGAATAACTGAAACTGGACTCTCAAATCATAAAATCATGAAGTGTTTGAACGGTCTGAACCTGCCAGCATCAAATGCATCCTTTAGATAGCAGGAAACAAACTGCGCTTTTAACTTTTGGCCGGGCCTTTAGTTGGTCTATAGCACTGTCGCTTTCTGCCTCCTCAAGATAGCAATTCGCCATCCGCCTGACCACACCTCACTTTAAGTCCAACATCCCCATGGGCACAAGTACAGCTGCTTTTTACACAACGTGGGTGATGGGTGTGAAAATGACAATGGTGCATTGCACCCATTGTAAGCTAGAGCCACTGATATTTGTGCGTGAGAAAATAATCTTGTGTAATCTTCAAAATAAGTATTTTTGAAAAACGAGTCTGGAACTGGTCAGAAAAAATCACAGATGTCACACAGGAGTAAGATGGGTTGTCAAGAAAATACAGAGGATCCACTGATTCCAGGGCTCAAAGTCTCCAATCTCAGAAAAGAAGTTCTAAAATGACTATACTTCAGGATGATCAGTTGACAGCTGAAACTCACCTGTCCTTACTGGAAAGAAGTAACACTTGAAGCGAGGATTCCTCTGCTCACTTGGCTCTTCTGAAAATTCCCAGATTCAATTTGGATGACAGATATATGGCCCGATCTGACACAGGCATCTCTGCTGGGAAGATTGCTGACACACAGCAACATTCGTTGTTAAGGCCAATTCCTGACAGAGAGGAAGACATCAAAGTGGCAGCAAGAGGTAATGAGAAACCTTCACACAGGTCCAGATTCAACACACAGGATGCTTTTTTAGTGCATGACGGCTGCGTTGCTGAGCTGCGGCTCACGTGTGTGAAAAGGGCATTTCATGCACCCAGTGTGAACGGCCTCACCTGTTAACATGGACACGGAATGAAAAGAGAGAGGTAACGCCACACAGCAGCATTGCACAGGCACCCAGTGTCTCCAGCCTGTTAGCTGCTTATGCCGCTTCAGTCTGGCAAATTCAGATATAAATCTGCCTACTGAAAATACTATTTCCCTCTTATAATATGTTTAAATAATGAAGAGTGTCTCCTGCATTACATTTTGAACTGTCCATTGCAGCAGAGTTTGACATGTATCCTTCATAGATTTCTTGCAAACAGAACACACTGTGTTGATGTTGATGTGATTACTATAACAGCAGACAGACACAAACTCCAATTTGTACATGTTCGTTCAGCATTTCTTTGATCTAGTTACAGTTACACAGACAACAAAAGCAGCGAATTTGCTGTGCTTGCAGTCAAAATGTACACACCTGTGTTTGCCTGTGAGTTAAATATGCTGAAATGTCATTGTTGAGATGAGATCGTGGCAACAGTTTTTCAAATGACATGCCTTCTTTTTGTTGATTCCCTTGGCTGACAGATCTCGTCAGAATTGTCGGAGCTGCAAAGAGTGCAAATCTCATTCTCTGCAGCTCAGGGTTCAGCACTTGGGATATATTATGCCCCCGGTCTCTTACTATTAAGTAGATCTGCTTCCTGAATTGGAAAGCAGTTCAGGTCATTTATAAATGATACAGATCAGAGCGAGGTTGAGAATACTGGAGGCTGCGATATAACCAAACTGTGACACGCCAAAGAGGTAAATAAACTCTGGCTAATCTGTGTTCTGTTGAAGCCTACACACAGTGTGCCAGCAGAGGAGACAGGGATGCTGGAGGCATGTGTGAGCCAGGGAGGAGATGAGGTCAGAGGTGCTCGTCCGTGCTTGAGGGATATTGGGTAAATGTTATCATATGTCAGTATAACAGCTGGATGCCACAGATGTCAGATGAGAGTCAACACTTGGTTAAAGCCAGTGACTGTATAAAAATTGGATGTACCTTGGTTACATGTACCACAGTTGGAATGATTTCTTCATTGACATCAATCTGAAAATGACCCGATAAGATGTGCGTTTACATGCCCAGAGGCAGTCACTTTTTAGACATGCTAGCAGTAGTTCCAACGAAAACTAACAATTGGTGCAGCCAGTTACCTTTTTCTTGGAAGCTTTCTCAGTCTGCTTCTGCTCACTGTACTTTGAGTTTGGGATGTGAGGATGTTTTGTTTCAAGTGTGTTCTCGGCAATCTCCATCTCGCATAGCCTCATTTGGAGAGTCTTTTGAAATTCATGAAGTTGGGCAGTGAAGAGTGACAACGAATTTGTCTTCAAAATAAAAGCTTTACATTGCACCCCATTGGAGTTTAGAACTGGGTTCTTAGTGGGGAGGCTTTCAATTTGAAAATAGCCACCATTCGTACCATAGACATAATATACGTAGACACCTCATAGACTGACGCTGCCTATTGGAGCTGACGTATCAGCGCGGCCGCCATCTTGGATGGGTATCCAATGGGACCCCCCTGCATTTATTTTTACTGAGGACAGTGTATCCCCAACTACAACAATCATAACCTCCTGAATTTTTAGAGGATTTTCACATGGTTACAAATGGCAGAGATTTAGTTATGATACAGGGCGCTGTCACAAAAAATTATTAAAAAGAAAACGAAAAAATCCCTGCGATCTGGTAATACTGCACCGGTTATTGCAACCATAAATTGCACAATATAGTCATAGTCATAGTTGCTCACTCTCCATTGATTCCGATTGACTCTGGTGCTAGCTTCTGTCTAAATCCACGGACCTAGCCGCAAAAAGGACGACCAAATTGGCGGCTTGCAGCCCAGCATGCAAACGGCCATTGTGTGCCCCAATTTTCAATAATTAATATATAACAACAAACTTCAATAATTAATATATAACAACAAACTGATGTAGAGGGGGCAGTAACTTAGTTAATAATGACTTCCACATAACATGCCGTTGTCACATGTCAGCATGTATTTAGAATCAAATGTGATGCCCATTTCACATGTTCACATGTGATTAATTAGTTATTGCGTGAAATTATTTGTTTTTTCCTAAAAGGGACTTTGGACAAATATGCAGTTATTACCTTGAGAATAAAAATATGAGCTAGGCATCATGTATGACAGTTGCAAAAGTGAGATATGAGCTATACAACAGGTATGACAAACAGAACCTGCCACTGAGTATATGAGCTTTATAGGAGACATATGCGCATATATGCTGTATATATGCAGCATATATGCACAGATAGACTGTATATAGGTTTCATAAATGCGCATATATCCTCACATAGGTTCTTTCCATGTGGGTAAGGTGGGTTTACAATAGGTTATAATACATATAACAAAGTACATGCTCATACAAAGACAAAACAGTTGATATGAAAGCTTGAGTATAAACATTTATTCAAAAAAATACATTTTGTTGGGCTAGTTTAAACTGGCCTAATCACATCTGGTTTTGATTTCAGCTTTTAGTAAACCAACGCAAAAGCTAAAACATGGCTTTATGAATCACCAACATGCATCTAATCTGGCTGCAGGGTTCTTCACCACAGGAGAAAGAAGTCATGAAAAGAAATTCACTGCCTTCCCTTCCACAGTTGAAAAGATGTTATGTGAGGACTCAGGGAGATCATTTCACTCCCTGCAAACAGAAAACCCTCCTTGACCAATAGCTTTTTTTTGTCCTTTGCGCTGCTATTGGATTTGACAGGAAAATTTGCCAGCGAACATCACAGAACTGCTCTGTGCAGAGATGTAAGGTCCTTAAAAAGTTCAAGGGTGACTTCAAAGTAATGTTTCTCCCACTTTGATCAAGTTTGACTTGACCCTGCATTTTGAATTTCGTTCTGAATTTCAGTTTTTTCGCTCTCATGCCACAATTGCTCTACACTGAGACTGTGGTTATATTAAGAACATGCTGGGTTAAAAGCAGTTTGCTTTTAGCTCCTAAACTGCAGGATTTTGACTCTTGTAGCACAGAACAATGTTTCACAAGTTTGACACATTTTGACAACTTCCCAAATCAATTTATCCAACGATGACTAATGGAAAGTGTCAACATTGTTAATGAGGAAAGAATGCCGCCCTTAATGAAATTTTGAGATGCAACCATGATAACAAATGATGCTCTGCAGCCCGTCCTCAGAGTCTATGACAGACCATAAAACGCTGACCTGAGACTAGCCCTCCTGCATGAAAGAAATCATCACCAGGTGCACCGAGCAATATCGCTTGATTTATTGAGGTATTGATTTTGTTACTGGATTTTAAAATGGGGTCTTGGTGACATATAGGGCAGGAGATGAAAGATAAATGTTATAAAAACAGACATACCGGCAGAAACCATGATTTACTCATCACGCCATCGTGCTGTGAAGCCAATATGAAGAAGGGGTGATGCGTGGACGCATGCATGGTGTGATCCTCAACCAGCCATACAGCACTCATTCATCACGCGCTAAGTCTTCTGCATTTACCCACATCAAGTCATGGAAATAAATAACAGGTGCACAGAGTGTTTCATCAAAAATATAATGTTCATCAAATTCCACTGGAAAAAAAAGTCACATAGGATTATTTACTTCAATTTACTGATGAATAATTGATGTAGGGGCAAAACACACTTTCTCCCATCTGTTGTGTGTCCAGAGTGGAACAAAATAATAGTTGTCGTTGTTTATTCTGCATCTAACTCATTCACACTTTAGTTTTTTTATATAACTCAGTTCCTGGCAAAGGCTGTATTCACTGCAAGTACAGTAGCAAACAAACAGTACATTTTGAAGAATTTCATTGTGATTTACTAAGACCATTAAAATGCCCCATTATTGTTCTCCAAGCGAAAAAGAGCTTATGCGGAGTAATGACTGTATGAACTAGTGACAACCCTGTATTTAATGAAAAATACTTTCTGTGAATACAAAGCATATTCTATACATGTGGCAAAACTGCAGCAAACGCTGCTGTAATTGTTTTCCCATGCTCAATAAACTACCAGGCTTTTTTTTTCTTTTTTTTAAGTTAAAGTGCACATTGTTTGTGCACTGCAAGCAATTACATTGTATCTGCTGTGCTCTTCAGAGGCCCACCTTGGACAATGATGCCTCCCCAGAGGAGGAGATGTGGCAGTAAACTGAGTTTTTAAAAACAATCAAGATAAAGGCTTTGGAAATGGCCACAGCCACGTTGCCGTTGATTCGATCAGCCGTGCACCTGGGAAGGAATCGATAATCATGTATACGCACTATAATATCGGATGGAAGATTGCCCATCTAAAACTGGAGGTGTCTTATTGGAGTTTCTTTGTTAAGGCACCCTTTCATGGATGATGTGAATGCAGTATGTCAGCCAATTACTTGGGATGCTGTGCCTAACTTTACTAACTATAAACTTTATTAACAGGCTCTTTTCACAGGAGACATTTTGACATGTCACAGGAGGGAAAGCGTACACGTGAATAATTGAATGAATGGTGGTAAATGGACTTGCATTTACATAGCACTTTTCCTGTCTACTGACCACTCAAAGTGCTTTACAACACGAGCCATATTCACCCATTCACACACACAGTCATACACTGATGGCTGAGGCCATCAGTATAGTGTCATCAGTGTATGCCGTTGCCATGTATGTTGCCATTCTTCTGCCATGCAATGTGCCAACTGCACATCAGGGTCTATCAGCATCTATCAGCATCCCCCTGGCCAACCCAAAGCTTATCTTTCCATAATATTGTCTACTTCAGCTTTAAAAAAAAAACTTACCTTAAAGTTCTAGTTAAAACAACTCTAACTTTATAAACAGCAATACCGCATTATACAAAACAGAGAAGACTTATTGAAGACAATACTAAATATTAGAAAGTAAGTCATCAAAGGTGCACGAGACGGTGAATCAGGTAGCTGCTTGCAGAACCTTAGCGATAGTGTTTTCCCACGCTTGTCCACTGGCAATGTTTTGGAAGCGGCCATTCCATCTGAATGTTGGATTCTCCCTAAAACGTGGCAGTGGGGACTTCGTGTTCGTTAAGCCAAAGAGGCTATGTCAGCTGGACTGTACTTAACACAGTGTGGCAGATTTAATCTAACAGAGCAGTTAGTTCAAATTACACTAAATGTATTCAATTATTCCTCAGCCTTGGGACAAATCACGTAAAGGGTTCAGAACTAGGGCTGTGGTAAGTGATCACTATAATATTTACTGTAATAATTACTTTTTATTTAAAGCACTGTGGTTTGTTGGAAATCACAGAGGTAGGTTGTAAGCGCTAGGTGGGGTGTTAATGTCTTCCAGCTGTCTGGGGATGGAACTCAATACAGCTATATAAGTGGGTGATAATTAATATCTTAGGCCACCTCCTCTGATCAAAGAGGTGGCCTACGACCCACATGAATGACAGCTGGGTCAGGTTCTCACAAGTGGCCCTAACAGCTATAAAAATTAGAGTTCCTATGTGACCTTATTGGCTCTATAAGGACAAACCCACACAGGGTTTAAACCTGCATACAAGAGGCTTCTTCACTTAGATAATGTTGTCAAGAAACTCAAAGAGGTCCAGATGCTTATAACATCTTACTTAGAATCACCATGACTGGGATGACTGAGAACCTTCATCAACACTAGACCCTTAACCTCCATCTTTAATGTAATTTCAAAAAATTACCATAATATATGTTTGATCTGATTACATTTTTACCAACCACATTTTTTAAGTATTTTCACTTTTAATCAAGTAAAGTATTCCTGCAGTCTTTCCATCTCTTCTTTTTTTTTATCACATTTCTGCCTCTCTGCCTATCATGAACCACCTGTGATCCTTCTAACAATAAACTTAGAGTATTTCCTACTGGATGTTCCCTAACTTCTAACTGTACATCCTTGATTAAAAAAAAACTAATTTGACTTCTCATTCTTGACTCTCATCTACCTTTAGTTACCCATGATATCATACGAGATAATGTGCAAACCACATTTGTGTTGATTTTCAACAATGTCCAACCGCATTTGTCAGTGTACAAAGTTGCACAAAATGCAGAGGAATAAAATGACCATAAAACTCCACCATACCATATGACAGGGTTTTCTAAAAATCCTTTCATATAGTATTGTCTTGACAGTGATGTTGGAGCCTGATTAGGGGTTTAGTCCGGAGATTTCAATCAATAGAGGAGAACACTGAGGCTGTGCCCAATTAAATGCTTGGGCCCATTATATCAGAAGTGATTGCATCGGCAGCCCAGCTCCACACTACGATAGGTATTTATAGACTGTGAGATCTGTGATATGTGAACTCTACACAGATTGTATACACTATTAATAATGTGCCCATGCGAACTACATAGCCTCTGAAAGCATAGGTAAGTATTTACTGTTCATTCCACCACAGTGAATATTTCATATACATACGTGTCTTTTACCTAAAGTGCCATGTCAGCGTGAGCAGTAAGGTAACGTGCAACAGGTTAATTTCCTGTCATCTTTAGTGTCAAAATGAACGAACCAGCGCTTGATGTATTGTTGAACAGAGCTACTTTAAACCTGTCATTTCGACAACAGACATGTTTAATTTAACAGTGTGTATTACTGCAATTTCATGCACTGCTGGATTTGTCCTTGGTTATGACCTTTGGCCCACTGTTGTGAGCTGATGGATATTCCCTCCTGCACTGTTTGTAGCTTTTCTCAACAGCTTTGACAAGATACCAGAGCGAACGGGAGTGATGTTTTGCTTGGATGACATAATGAGGGACAACACACTGGTGGAGCTGCCGGGTGCTGCATTCCTCATTAATCACTGGAATATAGCAGCCTCATCCAAGTGCTCCTTTTGTGCATGAAATTCATAAGCAATAAAAAGTGCAGCTAATTACCTACCTTAAAAAAAAAAAAAAAACTGTTTGCAAATTCAAACACGCTAATTGCTTTAGAGACGATGGAAGGCAGGTCTTTGAAAGCCTTGTAAATATTTAATTTGTAGTTGTACAGTGTGCATAATAAACAGCGTTTAAAAATACCAGAATTGCATGTCAATTGACATCTTTCTCTCTAAATTGCACATCAATTAGGCAGAAATGCACAAGTCGAAAACGTCCCCCACAAAAACTTGCAATATAACGCTGATATGTAGAATTGTACCCTGTGTTCCCTTTAGGACCCTCCCATGATCCAGGGACTGGGACAACTAAATGTCGACCAAAAACAAAACAGAAAGCTCTTCTGCGCACAACAGCACATGGTCACCGTGTCTAATGCTATCTAAATTGTACGTTTCATGATTTTCATAGTTGGGGTTTCGTTACAGTATAACTTGTATGGGTATTATCATTTGCTTAACACAGTCTGTGTAAATTCTGTTAATTTGTGGTCTAGCTAGTTAGTGTTAAAAATATATGTTTTAATATATTATGATATTACATATATATTGTGTATATATATATATATATATATATATATATATATATATATATATATATATATATATATATATATATATATATATATATATATATATATATATATATATATATATATATCATTGTATTGTATTTGCTGTTGAATTTCCCCTGTACAAAAAAAGAGGATTGTTGTATATTACAAAACCAGAGCTGCAGATGTCTTCCACTGGTTAAACTCTCTTCTGAGTGTAAGTATGAGTATGAAATTATATTTAATTTGTTAATTTAACTGTAATGAGTTAAAGATATCTTGGACTGCTTGTGGGGGGAAAGAGACCACTGTCATGCATTATGTAGTCTATCCTATGGGAACCTCCCCTTTCTCAGATTTCACCTTAATCATTTATGTGTATTCTACTCTGGCTCACTTCAGTCACAGCTGTGATACTGTATTTAATGGTTTGAACATGACTTGATATTCACAGTGGGATTCTTTAATCTGCATAAGGTGATAAGAATGCAGAAGAAGATAGAGAAAAGAGCCGGCATCCGCTTTAACCCCAGGGTAATGCTTCAAGGAGCGCTCAGGGAGGGCATATGACGCGAGTATAGGGGATTGTCTTTCACCTGACTACATTCCTGCTCATAAATTTGTGCGCATATGACTTGGATGAGTAAGAAAAGTAGCTTGTTCACAATGCTAATGCTAATGATTGGTGTCATGTAGAATTTACTTTTGTATTTTGATTCGATCAGTCGACGTTAACTCAGATTAGACATCATTTCTGCTTTTGTCATCTTCTTAGATAGCAGGACACCCTTACATTGCCTCCTAATCCTTCCAATACAATCCTCCCCCTATTTCTGTCCTTTGCCCAATGAAACTGATCCGTTTCTTTCTCCAGCCTTTGCCACCGAAAGCCCTGTCAAGCCCTGTCTTTTATTTCTACACTCACATGGGGGGCCCACCATTCTCTCTTACCCTCTATTCTCACCCTTTCTATCCCTATTTATCTTGACAATCAAATGTTCTTGTATCACACCTTTTTCACTGTGAACCACACTTCTGAATTGATGATGTGCTGCAAAGGTTTTCCAAGACGCACCAAATCTTGTATTTATTCCATGAAAAAAATTCAGCCTCCTCTCCCATGTGTTTGTCTATTTAGTTTTGTTTTTTTGTTCTTTTGTTTTTTTTTCTGCAATAGCAGATGTGCTCCCATTGTGCCATAATTTGTCCTTTCCTTTTCAGGAAAAACAAAATAGTCTGACATGAACATGACAGGCTAAACTGATGAAGTTAAACAAATCTGCAATAATCAGATTAATGGTCATATCTTTTGTCGTCAATCACTTGTCGACCACAATACTGATTTCCCCTATTTACCATTCATGAAAGCTTTTATGTTTATTATAAGACACAATAAAACACAAAAGAAGCAATGGATCTCCTGTTTTTCAATATGAATAAATGAGGAACAAAGTAATTATCATGATTGATGATAATTACTGGACAAGAAGACAGCGTGCCACCTACGGAAACATAAACTTCATCGATTGCATCATTCACAGCACTTGTGGGTGGGGGTGTCCCAGTTCTTAGTAAATCCGTCCAAATATCAGCTGACAGAGGTCTCATTAAAGTACCCAGAATATACTGATGCCAACAAGTCATTCATTGCCCTCTTAACCAGCTCAGTTACTTTTGAAAGATTTTGAAGATTTAATGATGACTACGGGCAGATGGGGTTCAACGCTCCTCTTATCCATTAAGTCTCTGTGAGAGCTGGAATATTCGCAGATTGTTATTAAGTTCGACATCTTATTCTGTGGAGTTAATCTCATTATGAATATGACTGCATGGTACCGTGCGTGATAAAGATACATTCCCCTATGCATTATCTGATTCTCCTATGGAATTATACTAACATTTAATCTCCAACACATGTTCATCTCCGAAACAGCGTTTCCTCTCAAGGTCTAAGGTCTCAAGGTGTTACAGCCATATCTCTCTTTTTTTAATGTTATACATGTCCTCTCTGCTGTTGGTTTTTGCTGACTTGCTCCTATCTGAGTTATGAAAGATGATTTCAGTTAAAGTTTAGAGTTATATCACAAATCACCACTTCTCCTGACATTTTTCTTCTTTAAGGGGGCATTTATTTGACATGGGGGTGTCACCTGCCCTTTCTGGCACAGTGATAAGATAGAGGAATGTGTGTGTGTGTGTGTGTGTGTGTGTGTGTGTGTGTGTGTGTGTGTGTGTGTGTACACACACATACATTTTTCTTGAGACAGGGGGAAGGAAACAGAGAGAAGGAGCACCCTTCCACCTCATCTCTCTCCCCCTCCCACACACCGATCTCCTCTCCTCCCACGCCATCCGTTCCATTACAATGATAATAGGATTTGGAGGGCTGCATTATTGCTGCTGTCTGAGCTGGGCCGGGTGATATCCCTGTCCGCACCACTCCTCCCGACTTGCATGTTAGTCTCCTGATTCATACGGCATTCGGCAAGGCCTCCATTAAAGACCGAAGGGACCGGTTTGGCTCAGGGTCATTACAGCCGTCTGCTATATGGACCGCTGACTTTTATTCTTGGCAGACTGACCACTCAAAAAAAAAAAAAAAAAAAAAAAAAACGGATCTGAGCTGAAGGGGAATCCTGTTTAATGGCTGCTCTGCTGATGCTCCCGACGAGGCTTATTTGCTCAGATGGAGGTTATGTTTATGGTCATTCATAAGGGCAATTTTTGAAAAGCCATAATTTCCCAGCACACAGTGCTGCCTTTAAAGTTTTCCACTCATCTTTAACAACTGAAGAGAGAAAACAGTGTTGCCAAGGTCAGAACTGAAGCCAAATCCCCACTGAAGTCGATATACAGTATGGTAACCAGTGATAACATGGCAACAGCAGAGAGCAGCCTCACAGCTCGCTGCGCTACAAAATGGTAAGCAGTGCTTTGTCTTGTTTAGACAGCGCTGCAAGTCATAGTGCTGTTTAAATACAACAGCAATGTATTATTAATGTTATTCAAATATATAGTGTTTAATATTTCCAAATCAAAACATCTAAAAACAACTAGACCTCTGTTACACATCTTTGAGCTAAATTAACCTAAATATCCAACAATGTTCAAACCTAGAGAAAGAGTCATTTTATTCAAGGTAACATTGAGTGTTATTTGGTTGCATCTTCAGTCCCTCCAGAAAAACTGTCGTAGATTCATTCAGGAGTTGATGCAACTCATGCTAGTTTTAAAAACCTTACAGCAGTAAGTATATTAGTAGTATGTACATTAACGTTACTGTAAGAGATTGCACTGTGTGCATTGGAAGCATTTATTTTAACAGAAGATGTCTGTTTTGTATAGCTACCTACCTCTGTAAAACAGGAAGCACACATTTTATTTTATTGTTTAATTTATTCATGTTTACATTGTTGCGTATTCTTTTTGTAAAGCTACGGAACTTGTGTGACTCATCAGAGTTTTGTAAGTTTGAGCCATGTGTTTATTAAGGTCTGAAATAAAACAAGATGAGAACTTAATTATTCCCAGCACTTCCTGTGATGTAGTATGCTCGTTTATCATAGGAAGTCATTAGAAATGACTCTTTATATTAAGGTAGTAGCCTATTGAGAACAGTGTTGGGGGAGTCACTCTTTTGTTCTTATTCATCAAACCGCAGTTTTTGCAAATTCACACAATTTTTGCAAATTCACACAATTTCACTGCATAAAATTGCATAAATATCCTGCATATTCCATCGCATTTTTTAAGAAAACGTGCCGCCATAATCAAGGATTTTTGCCTGCAGCAAAAAAAACTAAATGCCAAAAGACACCGACTCTTGTCAGAAAGATTTTCATTGGCAATGGTGGTTGGATATCAGTGAAGACAAGAAGTCCCATGACCCCGGCTACTTCACAGCTTAATCAGACTACATCTTTTGTCCTCAGTATTTTGATTTAGAGCTCCCTACTAGCATGACACACACACTGTCTGTTTTATCATTTTATTCTGTTTATTTCATTGTCTGAGTGAACTTATTAATTCCAACAAGAGTCCATCTAAATTTAAAACAGTGTCAACAGTGTTACACAGTTTAAAAAAAAAAAAAAAAAAAAAAAAAAAAGACTAGAGAATCTACAACAAGCCAGTCTGTAAGGCTGTATTTAAAGACAGTATTTGCATTGAGCAAATGCATGTACATGCTCATTATGATGAAGCAAAAGAGCTGATGTTTAGCAGGTAAAGATTTCCATGTTCATCATCTTTGGCACATTATTATACTCTATAATACACTATACTACTATTGGCTAATTATAGAAGTGAATATGGTTAGAGATCCAGATTACCACCTTTGCGGACTTCCTGGGCACAGATATTTAAGCTCTGGAAAACAAAGCTGTGTGATAAGAGGTGTTTTGATATATTTCCATTCTGTGTTGTTGTTGAGGTGATAATGTGAGGCACAGTAATTGCCACTGACATGGAAATCATTTTCAAAAGGCTAATAAACAAAACTAAATAACTAACTAATACATTATAGCAGCACAGTTCACAGTACGGCTGAGGCTAAAGGGAATATACTTGATGATGGAACAAGATTAAAAGTTTAGGGACTAAAGCACTAAAGCAATTACAGCTCATCAAGAGGGAAACATGAATGACTGTACATGATATAATGACAGTCCATCCAATAGACAACGAGGCACTTCATAACGAATAGATGACTCTCAGGGTGGTGTTAGATGAAAAGTCAGCAGCTGACCAAGGCAGTAGGATTCATTCTCTGCACACCTTGAATATCTGCACTGAACTTCATCCCTTGATAGTTCAGGCATTTCACGAAGACTGCAGTGCTAGAGGAAATGTCAGGGCATTAGTTAAGTCAGTACGATACATCCTCTGCTAACAATTAATCCTAAAATTAATATAAAATCCCTTGGCAATCCGCTTAATAGTTGTTGAGTATAGCTGAATAGTTGCCATTTCAGTCTGGACCAAAATAGTGGACTGATCCTCAAGCAGTAACATAACAACACTAGAATAGCAGAGGCGCCAAACCTCGACTCTCCACTTGGCAGGGATCACGCTGTTGAAGAATCTCATGCTGCACTCCAGCTCACAGCAGTTCAGAGGTAACCCATCTACACAGAACAAATATTTTTGCTCTACCTCTCATCTTCTCTCGCCTCAGTCACTGTGCGGCGGCATTTGGCACTTCTAGCTGCGCTCGCCAGGCTAATTCCTGTCCACACCATAGCTTGATCAGTCTCCGCTGGCCTTATGTTGTTGGCACCGTTCAGAAAACAGCATCTGTGGCTTGTCTGCTGTTTGAGGAAAGGGTTGATTTTAAGGGTAATCCACACATTATAAGTCTTTCCTAAAAATAGCTTCCTCCTAGATTATTTTAATTAACTCACTGGCAGTTTGTTCCTCCATCCCTCTTTGTGACGAAAACCAAAAGAAAATGGTTGGTATGAATATATTTCCATGCCAACCACGGAGTGTCTCTTCTGTTCTCCAGCTCCAGTGGCAGAAGCTGTCAATGACTGTACTGTACTGTAGTGTGTCTAAAATATCCCGCAGCTGGGTTGAACAGTGTCTCCTGAAAAATGTATTTTTTTTTTCTTTCAGGCATAAAAGAGTGGACCGCAGTTCTGTGTGCTTAACACACTCTGGATATTTTGAGCTACATGCTGCAGCTTCACCGAACCTAACCCCGCTCATGCAGTATAACTGACCTTGTGTAGTTAGCAGTTAGTTAATCAACTGGCTATTTTATTTAAACACAATGAGGCAATCAGTGTGCCAAAGAGGATTCAGACCTTTGCTACCCTCAGTGCAAGTTTTATATTTTCAGCTTGAATGCACAATATATCATTTTCGGTTAGGGGGTTTCTCAGTTAAAACAATTAAAACAAAAGACGTAGTTTGATGACACTGTGACATGGCGTGGGATCAAGGGTGTTATTTCTTATTTTTCATTGTTAAAAGTGCTATTTTAATTTTTGAGCCTGACTCCTAACTCGTGACACTGTTAGGAGTTGTGGCGACTGACCCTTCCTACAAACCCAAAGCATGAGGTTTTGACGAGTTGGGAATGAGATTCAAATATAAACTTTTCTTACAAATAGGACCTTTTGATGAAAAATCTATAAACAGACAAAGTTATGTTCACGTCACGTTAAGTCTCAATCTCTGACTTCCCTCCTTACCCTCTGACGTGTCATCTGATAGTTTCATGGACGTTATAGCTACGGTTACTTCAGGTAAATTGCAGATTTCTTTGGTTTTGAACATTTGAGATAGTGTAAGTATACAACTCTCTCACAGCTCTAGTTTGCTTTACCTAGTTTAAAGTGATGATTCTCTGACACAAGCAGTAATGACACACCACCACTGAAACTGTAGTCTGACTCTTTTTAGTTTCCTTTTTTTGCAACTTCCGATTTTTTTTTTTTTTTCTCCAATCAAGACACTCAGTTGGAGCCAGTGTATCTGAACATGATGATTTTTTTTCATGTACACCCAGCTGAAAAGTGGGGCGCACACGTCATACTTTTTGAGTCGTTATCCCATTCATCCTGCCAAAGACTTTCCAGCTCCCACAGGTGGATGGTGAATGGACATGATGTTTGGCTTGTGCAAAGCAGCGTCCCTGGCCGACACTGTAGCTCATACGCTGGTCAGACCCGCTGCCTTCCAAACTAGTTGTCTGGAATTCAAATCCTGCTGCTCAGTATGCTTGTTTTTATCAGTGCAGTGACCGAAACAGCTGGCTGTTTGGAGATTTCCAGACTGCTTGATATGCACATTCACATTAAAACTTTCTTTTCCAAAATGTCTTTTCTTAATTCAAAGTCAATTTACTCTGTTGGGAATACAAATAGTATTACTAAGAAATTAAATTACACTGACTTAAGAAGGTATTTTTTTCTTGCCTTTTGCACCCTTCAAACACATACAATTCATGCAGACCTTCATGCATTTCTTAGTATAAGCACTGTTGATGGTTTCAGTAAATACATAGTAAATACACAGATTATGTAACAGGCTGCTTTAAAGCTAGGCAGAGCACAATGGGCAAATCACTAAACGAGGTTTGTGCATGGTGTAAAGACACCTGTCATGAAGAACAGCCAGTTTTATTTCAGTCTGTGAGCAAGTACTGACTCATAATGAGACCTGTTTCATCTTCCAGCCTCATTCAGCTTGAACTGTGCTGAAGACCGGCAACAGTTTGGCAGTCTCGTAGTATACCTCAGCAGCAACAACAACATTTTTCCTTTTCTCTCTCTTTCTCCCGCTCAACACAGGCTTGCACAATTTAATCTGACAGATCGCCACAATAGCTGCATGGTGTCACTGTCCACTGTGTGTGATTTGGTGGCATCTAGTGCTAAGATTGCAGCTTGCAACCAGATATATACCCCTAGTCTCACCCTCCCCTACGATGGATACTAAAAATGTGAAAGAGGCAAAAGGCCATTATTATGCACTAATAAATATATGATTATTAATATTTCCGCAAATAGATCACCTTTTTCTTTACAGCTTAAACGACATATTTTTGTTATGACAAAGAGATTAAAGTACTAAAAAAGTTCCATTGCGCTGGACTCCTGGACCAGCCTGTGCGACTAAACGGCCGCAGGGTATCCAGTACTCAAACTCTCCTGTGTGTTCCCAAATTCTCTCCTCCGTGACCTCCACTGGCTTCCTGTTGCGGCCAGCTCTTGGTTCAAGCCGATGCTGCTGGCTTTCAAGGCCGTCAACGGAACTGCACCCGTCTACCTCCAAACACTGGTCAGACCACACGCCCCAGCGCGAGCACTTCGCTCTGCTTCATCAGCTGGCAGGGTGGTGCCACCATTGCTGAGAGCAAACAAAGCTTACTCACTGAAGTGGAAACTCTTCTCTGTTCCGGCATCTCGGTGGTGGATCGACCTCCCGACCGACGCCAGGACAGCGGAATTGCTCCCCATCTTCCGCAAAAGACTCAAGACTCATTTGTTCAGACTTCACCTCGACCCCGCATAGCATGACCCCTCCTTTAGATCTGGTTACTGGTAGGCCACATCATATGATTCACATGGGTATTGTCATCAGGGAAGACACCGCTCCCGTCAGGATAGAAAGGTTTTGACCATCCCTCCTCTCATTTGTCAGTCTGTTTTTGGCCCTAAACTGTTGATTTTTTTAGCTTTTCTTTATTTAGCCCGTGCAGCTGCAGGTAAGAAAATGTGTTTAAGTAAAACTCCCTAGCGCCAGCTCCTATTTACCTGGCTGTTACCACATCTGAAACAAGTCGGCAGATGTTCTTTTTCTCAGTGGAACCTCTGGCTCATTAAGCTGATGTTGTTGACGGACTTGAGGTTTCCACTCAGAACTCCTATCTGTCTGATTAGCCAATCTGTCTGGCAGTGGCATAATTGTAATTACCAGCTTTTTCGCCACTTTCCAGTTAATTTTTTTTATGATGAGATAATTTGTTGTCCCTAAAGGAAATAATGATCTCAATGGCCTTCATTATGCTATGAAGGCGGCTTGTCCTCTCCATCTGGGTACTCTTCTTTGAAGCTGGATTCTTCTTATACCTTGGCTGTAACAGTGCTCGTTTAGACAAGGTTGCATGAGCGAGATGTGTCAGAATAAATAATCTAATAAAATGGAAGTTCCCACTGTTGATAATGTTCCCATTCTTAGAGTCATTCATCTGGACCAAATCCAAGGAAATGACATTCTAGATGGTAGTATCACAATCTGTAATCTTCATTTTAACGTGGTCTTATAGTGATTAGCATCCTAATGTTATTTCAGAGAATAAACAACAACTTTAGACAACCTGTAATTTAAACAGCTTGTACTGACAGAAAAAAACATTGAAGGTGAAATCTGTTATCGTTTTCTGATCATTGTGGGTGAGATTGGTAAGTATTTGTTTACAATCTAATACTGTCAATGATGTGTTCTAATAAAAAATAGTTCTTCATTTTGAGTCTCAAAGAAACGTAAATGACTAGCCAAAAACTAATAAAGTCCTTTAAGGAAATAATTCTACTAAATTTGACATTTATGGCTTGGGATCGTAAGAACTGTGACACAGTGTCAGCCCACATGTGATGAAATTGTTCATGAACATTCATCTTGACTAATCAATATGGAATCATTCTTGATGCAGGCAAATCAACTGGGTGGGATGGCTAAAATAAATTTCCCCTGTGAGTACCTGACCAATTCCTCCTGCTCTGAAATAGTTTCTTATTTAATCAGAGGTTCTGCATTGACACATCGAGTCAAACCATCTATGGACTTTTTTCTCTTACATTCTGCCTGGTTTCGTTATGCCATTTTGAAATTTTGAAAAAAACTGACCAGCTAAGGGTGCTTGATAATCTTACATGCCAGTTTGTGACACAGAACCATCTAGAAAGATGCCAGTAGAAAATGTTTGATAAAAGGCAGAGACAGTTAAGGGCACGTCAGTTAATCAAACACGTAGTGAAGCAAGTCGAGAAAAGAGAGAAAACATCTCACGCTTTCTTCAATTAAACATTCTCTCCACATACAACCAATGCTATAGCAGTTACACTAACTTCTTGAGGAGCCATCATTGTTCTTCATCTGACTGTTGCCATCAGAGTTTGGCTGCTTTGACGGAGATGGAGTAATTTCCCCGTTAGTGGGACAAATAGAGGACATTTTGATTCTGATTCTGTTCTGGCATCGAACCAGACTTCGGCTCTTCAAAGTAAAGAAAAGACTTTCTACTTCATCATACCCTGACTTCTTCACTAGACACCGTTTGCGCATCCTTTACACAGCTGTTATCCTTCGTATTTGATGACATAAGGTTTGGTAAATAAAAAGCTGTGATTCCCTTCTCACAGACGCCTGTCTGGCACCTGTGCATCCATCTATCTCACAGCCCCCTGTGACTCCCACCACCTGCAACCACCGCTCTACAAACCGTTCAGCAAGTCTTAGGTATTTATTTTTGCCTTTGTTACTAAGCTAACGCTCTGCAATGACAGACACACTTGAGGACACTAAAAGGTAAAGGTTGAGAGCCACACAGGGGACAGGGAGAATTTGTCCGAGCTCAGGTATGCACATGTGAGGAAAAATGCGGTACGTAAGAAGCCAAGGGTCTTTTATTTTTCTCACATCCCGCCCTTAGGACATTCCTTAGTCATTACAACAGGCAGCATGGGGCAATGGTGGGCGAATATGGCAGAGAAAATTGGGAACTGAGCTCATGGTTCCCCTCCGGTAACTTCCTCAGGCCCCTGGGGCAGAAGAGGTGTGTGTGGAGAAAAGCAGCACGGTGGTTCATGGGTAGGAGCCCAGCAATGTAGAGACAGTACTGTTATGAAGTGTGTGTGTGTGTGTGTGTGTGTGTGTGTGTGTGTGTGTGTGTATGTGTGTGTGTGTGTGTGTGTGTGTGCGCGCGTGCACTCACAGGTAGGGTCTGAGGTCGGCGGAATGATAACTGCCATTTGTATTCCATGATGATACTACAGACTCACACTAAAGGACTGGCACAGAAAGCGCACCCCCTGGCTATCCACACACACACACACACACACACACACACACACACAGACACACACTTGCATCCACACACACAGTTTCAGGCCATGAGTCAGTATTTCAAGAGCTTGTATTCCCTACAGGGCCAAGAGCAACATTATGATGTATACTTTGTCCTCTGCAGCCAGCGGGTTCTGGGAAACTAACAGATCCTCCTGAAGCAAAGGGTTGAACACCTTGTCATCCCCTCACACATCATCCCCTATCACCCACAAACCCTCGCCCCAACTCAGCAATCTATCTGCAGGCTAACAGTAAGTGGAAGATGGGTGTGACGCCCAATTGGCGGTCCCTCATGTCTTAACTGTCCCTGTAAGCTTCCCCTATTTTTACCCACCACCACCCCCTCACCCGAGGGGCTTGTTGCATCGTGGTGAATCTGTCACGGGTGTGCTGCGGTGGGGCTCAAGAGTTATGAAGAGCACCGTTCAAAATCTAGGGCATGTACATAATTCAGTACATTTGTAGTGGGATTTCTTTATCTTGTCATGGTGGTGATTCAGTCGCAAAGCCGTAAAATCTCTCCAGTGCTTTTATTAAAACTTTCCATCACAATAAAAGGTAGCGGGCGAGTATTCCCTGGTTGGAAGCTGCTGAGTGTACAGAGGCTTCAGCTCTGACTGAAGGTTTTCACATGACTTCCGACTCAAAGGCTGTGGGTTCAAATCCCTGTTTGGACACTTGCTGATCCTGTTTTTAAGGTCCCATATTATACTGTTTTTTATCAATTTCATGCAGCTGTCAGAGGTCCAACAACACTGTATTCGATATGTATCGCCCCAAACCCATTCGTGGTCCTGAATTTCAGCTGTCTAAAAGTCGCTCTACTGACAGCAGGCTGTTTTTATGCCTGCACCTTTAAATGCTTATGAGCTCCGTCTGTCAACACCTGCCATGCCTGCTACATGCCCCTCTCAGGGAGAGGATGCCGCCTACGCCAGTGCTAGCATGTGCTAATGTTTATGGTGGATGTATATATATATGTATCATTACGGCTCACGGAGATGCTAACGTTCATCCATACCAGTTTGACCCGGAATGGGACCCAGAAGGAGAGGCTCCTGAAGAAATACAGACTCTGTGGCTGCAGCAGGACATTTCATTGTGGTTAGTGTGTTTGGATAATGTTAGTTTGTTTGTGTGTGTTGTTACAGTTACAACCATGTAGCTAATAGCTTACAGCAAGAAAAAGCTGTGTTTGTCTCCAACACAGTCTCCGAACTCTTAGACACTGTTCGCATCGTCTCTGTCTGCACGTTTTCAGACTTTTTACTGTGACAACCAAGCTCCCTCGTAATATTATTAATATTATTAAACTCACTTCAAACGCAATTGCATCGCAGACCGAAGCGGAGCTAACTAGTTAGCCAGTTTCCAGCTGACTTCACCATACAAAATACTGTCAAAATTTGATAATAGAATAGGCATGGTATCCAAACTATCAACCATTCTTTTATTTGCTTATGGTCGGACTATTGTAATGGTCTTTTATAATGCATTAATCATGAATGAATGAACTGACTCCAAATTGTTCAAGATGTGCCGGTGAGACTCTTATTTAAAACAAAGAAAAGAGAGCACATTACAGCAGTTTAAATAACCTCACAAGGGCTGTCCTTTAACATTTAGAATTCTAATTATTTCTTTTAAAGCCTGTCATGGCTTGGGCCCCAGACTACAGTATATATTGATGTCCTTATGTAGGAACCTGCCCAGAAATACTAAAGGAGACCGAGCGTTGGCTCTAAGGGCTCCTCGGTTGTGGAACGACCCACCTGAGGAGTTACAGCCGGCTCCATCAGTATCTTCTTCCAAATTACTTAAAAAAAAAACCTTTTTATATAAATGTTTAAATTTCAATTTTGAGGTTCATCTTTTCTTTTTTGAGTCTGTAGCTTTTTCCTGACGTTGCAGTCTTACACTGCTGTATTTCTAAGCACCCACTGCTTTGTACATTTGATCCTTGTTTTAATGCTTTGAGTCACCCATTGTTATAAGCTTTATTTCTCTTTTATTACATATGCCAGCCTGTTAACTCATACATTGCCATGTATTTCATTGTTGTTTCTGGTTTGTTGTTAAGCACTTTATAATGCTGGATTTTAATTGCAAAAGACTGATAAATGAATAATAAAGAGGTCACACTCTCCTAAAAGAAGTCCTTCTCCTTGCTGAAAATCAGCGTATGAGGCTTCATAAATCGTCTTATCAGTTTCATTTATAGGAGCAATTCTCAGACACACAAGCCCAGATCGGCGTTATTCCAACAGCATCATGTTATCGTGTTACTTTAAGTCTTAATTTACGCTGTCAAAGTGAAAAATGAAGGGGGGAAAAAAAAGCTTTACCAAATCAAATTCTGTGCGAAAAAAATGAAGCAATTCCCCAAACAATCAAGACGTAACTCGCAAAGAGACGTGATTGCTCGCGTCCCAGAGAATCCAATCTCTCGGAAGCGAGCAATCAAAAAGAAATAATGAGTAGCCCACATTATTTTGTTTCTGAGCAAAACCAATTGTTGTTGCGTCTGAATGAAAACACAACGATTACAGAGTCCTAAAATAATCAAAATAATGAATGTGCTCGGATCTGTGCATGCGGCAATCGGAGAATGTCTGAGTGTCAACATGTGTGTGTTAAGGTGTAACAGTTCGAATGACTTCTTGTTGCAGCTGGTAGCCTTTCAGGTTGAGAAGAGTACCTGATTTCTATCCTCAATCCCATCGCTAATAACCCTTCTTGACTGTCTACCTTCATGCCATCACCAGGGGGCATAACATTTGGTCTCCTTCTCCTCCTTCTGTTCTGAAGACATTTCCATCTGTCCCCTCCTGGCCTGGGAGTCTGACGCTTTGTGAAGTGAACTCACAGGGCTGAAAACAGTTGAGAGAAAGTGGCAGGAACCTGGCTCGTCTACTGCCCCGCTCTCACTTTGAGTCCCTCCCGTTGTCAGACTCCTGCTATCAATCTTTTCCCACTCCATATTGTGCATCCGACTCTTTTCTGTCTCTTAACCTCTTTGTCACTTTGACTTTGTTACTCTCTGTGACATTCAAAGCTGCTTCTCCCAGCTCCCCTCATTCTGCCTTGTTAACCTCACATGAAGCTGCAGAATTTTGCATTTCAACATCACTACTGCATTTTACCTCCTTTACCAAAGTCATGTAATTGATGCAGATCAATATCAATAGTCTCTTTACAGCATTTACATACTGTTGCATAATGCTCTTGGGTATCTGCTGATCACAGACTAGTGAAATGTAATTATTTTATATTGTTATTATTATTTTGTGTTCAAAAATGCAAGAGGGTGTGTGTGTGTGTGTGTGTGTGTGTGTGTGTGTGTGTGTGTGTGTGTGTGTGATACAGGAAATGGGTTAGTGGATGAAATGTAATTAACAAAAACTAACACTGATTTTGATTAGCCAAGTGTACTGTAATGATGTTGCATTGCATTGGTCCACATAGTGGGTCAACACTTAGCCCATTCATTTGTATGGAAACCTCCTCCTTCCATTTTCCGTTTTTTTTGTGTGTGTTTATACCTTGAATGTGTGAAAAATCTTACATTTAACATTTTTGGCAGCCTGTGTGCCACAGGATGTTAGCATAAAACAGCATTAACTATCTTGATGAGTGCAATACATCTTTACTTGTGCTGAAATGGATCCAGATGCAAGTTACATGGAGGCTGGGTAAAGAACAGATGGTAAGTTAAAATAGCAAAGCTGATGTCCAAATACAGAATCCAGAAATCCAAAATACAAGTTACAAAAGACAATCAGAAAGCTGGCAACAAAAGGCAACAAAAACAAGGCAGTGACACATTCAAGAATAGAAGACGTATGAAAATAGAAAAACTAAAGAACGTACAAAACAATGAGTGCTCGGCACTTTGAACCCTAGACACCATTTTGCTTGTTCTTCATCCAGACACACACACATAAATACCTTTACTTACATTGTGTCATCTGCAGTGTGTCAGCAATCAATGCCTTCCTGAGCAACCCACCACCACCACCACAGTAAGCCCTCTCACCTTACTGCCACAGAGCATTTTAGCTTCATTCAACCTTTTGTTGGTTTTGACAGTCTTGCATCTTTAAAGTAGAGTGGACTTGCAGTGTCGTTGGCTTTGTCTCTAGCCATAGAAGGCAGTTATTTTCCCTCAAAAAGCTCTAATAAACCCATTGAACGCTACCAGCCGGGCATAAAACAGCAGACAGACAGTTTGCTGGTGAACATATATGAGCTTAAGGAAAAAAAAATACATTTACCTCAGGAGTTGGTAGAGAGCAAAACAGAGAAAAAATGAGAGTGAATTTTGGAAGCACACTCACCTGGTGGACACAAACATGATTCCTAATGAATGCAAATAATGTAAGCCGAATAATGCACATAAGCAACTGTTTGCTAACACATTAGCCATAGCAACGTGACGAGTAGCTCTTCCTCCACCTGACTCTACACATCAACTCCTCCCCAAGGCCAATGGTAAGCGATCTATGCAGCAAGCTGGCTGAAGTCTGCTCACAGCCCGGCTTCTGTCTACAGCATCATTCATTTCCTTTCCATCCAAAGCCCCCCTTGATCAGCTCCGTCAATATCACAACAGCCTCTACATCAGCGCTGCTTCAACCTGCTCCACAGTGTTTTACTCTGTGCTGTCACTATCTTTCTGTGGTGCCCGAAATCACTGCTGAATCTATAGTGGAGGTGTCATGGTCTAATTCAATAAAACATCTGTGAAGACCCCTGTGACATCCCTGCATTCACTCCAGCCTTGTAACATTTATATTAGGTGACTGCTGAATGCTGCTGCCTGTTTAATGGTCCTACAGATTGATGATGGCGTATCCTGATGTTCTCTATTGTCACCACTGTGGGTTAGTAAATTATTCTATTGACATCTGAATTGGGCTTCTGAGTGAATCTTCACCAAGCTTAGGAAAGGATTGTCACATCAAACGCTGTGGTAAATGTCATCACATCGGTTTCACTGGAGCCCCTCCAGGCTAAACCCGCCTCCCTGCTTTCGCTACATTAGATCCTGCACCCACAACATTTATCATGTCATCCCCAATTTTTCATACCGGAGCTGAAACAGTGCTTAACTTAATGCACTACAATGCTGGAAGTACAGCCAAAATCAACACACACACAAAGTGCAACCGCCAGTCCCCCCGGAATGTCCGACTCGCGGCTCGTTGGAACCTTCAGCCACCTTATCCTCTTTCTCCACAGATTGTCTCATCTCATTTTTCTCTCATACTGCTTCCAGTGACAGCTCAATGCTAAGCGTTTGTACTGGTGTACAAGGCTTTACATGGATTTATACACTCACATCTCTTTCTAATAGCATAGTCCAGCTCTACCACCACTTCCCTCTGGGCCCACAGTCTGTTTAACTGGCTGAGAGTGAGTCTGAAGTCAATACACTAATGTACATTTCAAACTAAACTTGGCCTTTTTTTTCAGTTGTACAATTGCTGCTTATCAGCTAGTGTACTCAGCAGTCAGCTGTGTTTCGTTTTAGCTGCTGGAGACAATCCGCTGCAGTTCTAAGTAGTTTGTGTGTCCACTGGGTCCATTACGAGTGCCCCTCTAATACTGCCAGAGTAACTTTTGTCATTTCACTTCGACAACTCACAGAAATTAATTTCAATGATACATTTCAGTTGTTCATCTAACACATACATTAAACTGTCAGTCTCTTCAGCTGCTTTCACAAAATAGTTGTTGTCACTGACATATTTTTTTTGGTCCTGCTCACAGCCAAATAAAAGTTTACGTCATTTGATTGAACTCACACAAATTATGTTGAGAACAGAGAGAACTTGCCAACTGTCCTTTAAGAATAGTTACATTGACATCTAAAATGAGAGGACAGAGACAGCGAGAGGCAACGGAAGGTCGTCATATATATTGTGTATGTATATATATGTATGTGTGTGTGTGTATATATATATATATATATATATATACACACACACACTTACAGCCTGAGAGGAAGCATATAGACACTGCGAGTAAGTCAGTAATATTTGTTCAACAGTTAGGGGTCATACCAGACCATGTAGCAACATAACCAACAGATAAAGAATAAAAAGTTAAGGGTTGTTTTTCTGTTAATGCATTAAACATGCCATTCATAAGAAGAATAATACATTGCTTCTGCTTTTAAAAGTCCCTAGTCTCTGTTTAAATGAATTCATAACATTGATCTTGTACTATTGTTTATTTAAGATAATGGGAGCTGTACTGCACAGTTATGTTTACAATACAGCAATATTGACTCAAATAATCAACTCAATCCACTTTTTAAACATTAGTCTCTCCCATCTTTCTAACAGTGGAATACATAAAGCAACATTATGTAACTTTTTACCTTAAAATACCAGCTACAAATGTATTTTAAATGGTACAGTTTCTTGTAATAGGGTGACTGGAGACTCTGTCTCAATTGCTCTGCCCCTCTATCACTATCATTTACTTCAAGATACAAGTTTCCAACACTTAATATTGTTAATATGTGATGATGTTTTGTTTGTAGTTAGCACCTACATGATGCCTAACCTGGGATTTGTATTTACAAAAGTTGTGTCACATTCAGAAACTGTGGGGGTGCCAAATCCCACAAAATGCAAATTTTCAAATGCACTACTACTATAGTTACTTTAAGTACATAAATGTTTTATCATGCCATTTTTCACTTGTATTTCACTACATTTCGTAGAGAAAAATAATTTTCACTGTGACAGCTTTACATATTTTGCAAATACAAATTATGCACAACATATGGTTTATTATAAAGTGCCAAAGATTATATACATGTACAGCTGACATGAGTGAACAATTAATCAAATCTGCTGACAATCACTTAAGTCATGTTTCTTTTAAATAGGTTTCGTGGTTCGAAATAAAAAGATAAGATAAGCTGCTCTTCTTTGTAATCACTTTAATTATTTTTAATGCATGTTTAATCATTTTGAGGCCTGGACTGCTCGTTGACAAAAAAGCATTTGTTACTGCAGGCTCGCTGTAATTGTCACAGCCTTTCTCACTGTTTTGATTTCATAAAAGTGTAAATTTGAATAAATTAATGGAAAGAAGTAATCAGCAGATTAACCCATTATAAATAACACTATGAGAAAGTAATAATTTGTTCTTGATTGTTAAAATATTAGCTCCATTTCAACCAACTGTATGACTAACATTTTGCTTCCACAACTCTTGAGTAATTATAATCAAATGATAACAGCATAACATTGTTCTGCCTTGAGTGCTTTTATTTGAATGTTTTAAGTGCATCTTTCTGATTAAACTGAGATACTTTTACTGAAGTTACATTTTCAAGGCCTGACTTTTACTTGTAATTAATTATGTGTACATTGAAGTATTACTTTAACTTAAGTAAAGTATCTGAATAGTTCCTCCACCGCTGTCTCTAACCATTCTGACAAAACAAAAGTGAACAAGGAATAACTTAATGCAGCAGCCTGCAGACGTTCTGTGAGATGCTTAGCTCCTCCAACCAAGTACAGCCACCTTCATTTGGTCCCCACTCTCCCACATAATGGCTCCCAAATTGTGGATTGACCTTTCCTCTTCAATCAGAACAGTAGTGTCTGTACCTCTTGACCACTGTAGGTTAAGGGTGTTTTTTCAACAAGTATTATCCATCAGTCTCACTGAGTCACCTCCTTTCACCTCTGCTCACTTTAATCCCTTCCTGCTCTCCTTGTTGCTGTTATTTTATTTCCCTGCTACTTTCCACTTGTACCACAGTGCAATGCTAAAAGAAAATTGTAATGGAACTATGTCTTTGAACTTTTGTTTTTTAACTTTGACATTATGTCATGAATACATGTGTCTGGAATGGGTTGCTGCTGTGGTTGTCTCACAAAATATGATTACACATTCTCTTTGCTCGAGAGACAACTGGTGGGGAAAATAGTACAGGGCATCTGTCAAGGCTCACTCTCCCTCGGGAGCTATGAGGTTCAAATCTCATTTAGATTTGAAAAAAGAATAATAATGACATACTAATCTGTTGTGGCATAATTAGCTTATCTGATGGAGTCGATTGAAAGTGTAATTGTGGGTCAAAGGTTTGATGGTTCCAATACCAGCAGCAAATAACATTATGATTACGGAGAGTCTGAGCAGCTTTGGCTGAAAATCCTCTTTCAGACAGATTGTTAACCACAATGATGGATGGTGGCGGTGATGGTTTGGGGGAAAAGTTGATTTTCTTAACTGGGAACTTACCTGACAGGTAAATTTGATCTCCAAACATGACATGGAAACAGTCTGAAATTCTAAAGAAAATTAAATTGTATTTAAACTATGTGATTCTGGGGTTTATAAGCAACCACTGTGACTAGTTCTACAGCACTGCACATATGCATATATCAATGATAATTGAGGCATGACTCATGATATTTTTTGAAAGAATTGATCTCTACTTAAGACAGAAGTGGATATATGCCGGTAAAACTAGACAAACTCAAGGTGGCTCTATGGAAATCAGAGTCTTCCATTCTTACATACCTGATATCATGCAAATTGACGAGTTCACTGGTTGATGTGACATGTAAGCCAGGAAATATATGAGCAACAAAAACAGAACACCAAAATTGGAGTTTACAAATTGCATCAACAAAATAGCTGATACAGTTTATGTAGTATATACAATGTGTGTGGATCCAGGAGGACTACTCAGCAGGCTGGGGCATCGCCAAGTGGTGCCCAAGCCACACAACCTCCTGTCCAACCCGGAAGAGGGCGGGCCACACAAGATAATTAGCAGCAAAAAAGACACCAGGATGAAGAGGCACCAGATTTTACAGAAATACAGATGTAAGGAAATAGTGAAACAGAGGAGAGCAATGATCCGGCGGAGCCCAGGGTATGATGATCCAGATCCATCAGTATATGAGGCAGCGGACTGATTGATGCTTTATTAAGTATGTTCAAACGATGTCTTTCACATCTGTGGCTCAGGGGGTAGAGTGGGCCATCCTCTAATCGACGTATCAGTGGTTTGTTCACTGGCTCTGGCTGTGTGTTGAACTGTCCTGTTCCATCAGTGTGTGAGTGGCAAATGGCTGAGCATAAGAATATTGCGGAGCATGAAATTCACCATTTTACTGTACATGTGTATAGTGACAATAAAATTATATTCTTCAATTCTTCTATTGTCCTTAGGTTTGCTTTGGTTGCATGGCAGCCTCTGTGATCAGTGTGTGAATGGGTAAATGGGGCAAGTGTTAAAAGGCACTTTGAGTACTCAGATCAGAAAAGCGCTACATAAATGCAAGTCCATCTACCATTTAGTCCATTTTTTAACATAAGTATAGTATGAAAAAATACAGTTTGGCTGAGTAATTTCATCTTAACTTCCCCTTGCTCGTACAGAACATCACAGAGCAACTAACATTACTCTAAGCTCTGATTTAGGGGTTATGAACATTAGATCACTTTGGATCAGTGATGTACCGGATTCAAAACATTCACACTCCCAGTGTCAGTGGCCACTGTGACTCTCTACCGAAGGCTTTTAAACTCTGTTTGGGAGTGTCCTTGGATGAGAGGTGAAACATCTTCAAGAAACTGAAACAAGTCCAGTTGCATACAATACAGCACTTAGAATTACCATGACGTGGATGACTGAGACTGGGTGATGACATATTTATGGTTTTCCAACTGTTATTAACATCAAACAGTTGCATTTTGGTTAGGTTTAGGTGCAAAAAGTCCTTAGTAAGGTTGGGCACCCAAACTACGTGCTTAGCTTTAGAAAAGGATCACTTGAATTTAAGTTAAGTTTAGGTTTGTTTTTTAAAAGTTACATAGGGTTAAGTAAGGTAAGTTATGTCAATTACGCACCTTAACTGTAACATGACTTAAAAACAGATCACAGTTGCTTCTTTGTCACAAATGGGACACAAATTCTGGTCACTGGGGGAGAGTTCGGTGTATGACCCATCCAACCACCCCTGACTTTCTCTTTATGCTATTGCACTACAGGGGTACTTGAAGAAGTTATGCCAGAAGGGTAACTACTATGTCTAGGTTACTAGTGAAAGTAACAAGAGTTATTAAGCTGAGCATGTTAATTTCTGCAGTTTATTAGAGCAGATAAACATACTGTGTAATCCATTCTGTAGACTTCTGCCCTTCTATTTTTTTTGTTTTGAGATGGTGAAAAAAAAGACTAAAGCCTCGAGACGCTTCAAGTGCTAAACCATACGCCTACAGTGGAGGAAATAATTATTTGATCAAATACTTCCCTCTAAAAAATCAAAATTATAGACTGTTAATTTCTTTGTCAGTGGGTAAACTTACAAAATCAGTGAGGGATCAAATAATTATTTCCTCCACTGTACGATAGCACCATGCACACCACTCTAACATGAGGACGAATCCAAACGCTTGACAGGCCTGCCGTGTGCAACTGAAGATGTTTCTTTGAAATAACATGAGGTGACAGCCATACGTAGGCAAAAGATTTGTAGTAAAATACTGCATCATACAAATCTGCATCTTATCACTTGCTTGTCATATGTAAATTATGGTCATCCAAGTCCTGGAGGAAAATAGCCTTATATCTCAGGAACAGAAAATCTCCAAGTGTGTTGAACATGAAAACAAAAAGCTTGCGGTTATACAAAGTTATGTCAGCCATCACTATTTCACTTGAACTGACCGAAAGCACTTTAGCAGATCCCATAAAAAAGACTGTATATCTGCTAGTGCATGCCTACATACATAGCTTGGGGCGTGTGAGGCAACACAGCAATAAGCTGAAATCCCTGCTGAGAGCTGGCAGAGATCCTAGAATTATATATTTCCAGACGTCAGTGTTTTTAAGTGGTAAACTCCAACTGACAAGCTGATGCTCTGCGTTACACGGGGCAGCAGAGAATAAAAGCTGAATTCAAATAAGGATCACAGTTTCTCAAAAAACCTTTGTAGTGTATTTCAGGGTCCTACACAGAGACTTGAAATATTTTAGCAGAGAAAGAGATGATGTGAAATTCAGTTTATACTGTCATGTAGCTGATTTATTTTTGATGTCAGTAGATTGGAGAAACTGAAAGTAAACGCGTGATGTAACCTCCTCAAGGCGATTTAGGCACATGAAGTGATTTTCTAGTTTATGCGCTCAGAGGCCATTATGAATCATTTCATGTGTTATTACATGTTGTCAGAGACACAGCACGTTTTATGAGCCAGGGTAAACTGTTGAGGCAAAGAAACAAAGAGAGCCAGATGCACAATGGCACAGCTGGCCAGATACTATCTGACATGGACAGAAACCACTGTCACACTGTGGCAGAGAGTTTTGCACAATAGACTGTTCAGGTTCTGTGGCTGACACCGGCACAGAGTGAGTGCTGCTTTTGTACGACACCAGCGGGCTTGAAAATTGCGACAAATTCAAAAGAAACAGTGAATGCCAGCAGAATGAGCAATAGCTAAATTCTGACAAATTATGTTCATATGCATATCCATTGGCTGAAGTTCACAGCAATGATGTTTTTAATTGGAATTACACTGGGGGAAAAAAATGCCCCTTTGAAAATAAGTTTAAAAATCTTCTAATGAAATAAGTGAAAATTGTCTCAATACAAGTGTAATGTGTCTCACCGAAATGCTACTACTTACTCATTAAATGTAATTTCAAGGTTCAAGGTAAATTGATTGCCATATGGTTGGGTTTTACAATGTTACATAATCCCTTTATGCTACAGAAGGAAAAAAAAAACTATTTTTCATGTTGGGCTGTTGAGGATGAGTTCAGGGGTCTCACAGCCAGAGGAAAGAGGCTGCTCTGTAGTCTGGTGATATGGGACCGGATACTTCTGTATCTTTTGCCAGAGAGCAGCAGGGTGAACAGGCTGTGGCTTGGTTAGGTGGCTTCTTTTTGTAATCCGTTAATATCACTGATGCTCTCATTGATGTTCTGGGCAGTTTGTCTGCCGCTGCAGAGCCTTCTGTTCTGGGCCACGCACAAACCATGCTAGCTTGTGACATTCAAGTCTTCAGGTGTTCCAAGTTTTCTAATGCTCCTCTTTAAAAGTAACTCAATTTTTTGTCTGGAAATGAGACAAATATACTTAGACTGATTTTGAGTTCCACTTAATGAAACTGGATGTCTCCATTAAAAATAACAATCACAATTTTGTAAATGTATTAACACATTGTGCAAAGGTGCTATGTTGGGTTATTGTAAAAAAAAAAAAAAAGTTACTTGCTACTGTGTAAAGTTTGCATAATCATTCTTACTTTTTTTGTCCTACACTGTACACCAACCGTAAAGTAAGCAATTTAGATATGTCTCACAGCTGAACAGCTCTGAATACAGAAGCTATGCTGAAGCTCTTCTTTAGTGGTTCATTGTGTCAGTGGTGGACAGAGCCTGTCTGTTCACATGCATTTTTCAGCCAACAGTGAGCAGGACTTTTGAGGTTTATCTGCTGCACCTGTAGATTGTAAATGAGATCAATGCAAATTATATTTTAATTGTGTTACTCCAATTAAGTCTGCTTCCCACTGCTTACTTAGAGTGAGCATTAGTGTGGGCAGCAGGTGGTTTGCCGCTGTTTATTTGCCGATTCCTCATTCAGTCAGTCATATAACTACATGTTTAAGGTAACTTCATCAATTGTTAACATAAAAGTGTGCTTGCAGGTCTACTGCCAATGTGAAGAAAAGTAGTACAAAGCCTTTTGTGGCTCTAGAGGAAGCTGACGCTGATGCTCAGGTGACATGCAGCTTCCTCTGGAACCACAGAAGGCTTTACGCAACTCTTTTCACATAAAGTAGGACTCCCCAAGAAATTTACACATACTTAGGTGTGTGAAATTGGTAGAGTTACCATTTAAAAAAGTAACACTGTTGCAAGATCAGAGCCTCAAACCTGCTTCAACGGGCTCACTAACAGCTGTAAACCTAAAGTCTCTGTTAGTTTGGTGTGGACTGTTGTAGCACATTTAGAGTCGTGAATTTGTGTATATATAATGCAAGCAGTAACACTTTCAGAGGGCCATGAAAGATCATCAAAATCCACTTCAGTCTGCAAACAGCCACTTGGCCATGAAAGAACCCCCGGGTAGTTAAGGGTTCAGTGGATTACAGAGAATACCAGATGAGATTGGAACACTGCACAATATGCCACAAAGCATATACTTTTAATGACATATGATATGGTGCATTTAATGACTCACGAAGCATGCATTTAAGCACACTTTAGGAGTCCATTATGGTATATAAACAGCAATTAAAAATGCATGTGGGTTAGATGCATATTCATCATCCACTTAGCCAGATAGATAGCATTCCCTTGTGGACAGGTGCTATGTGTACATTTTGAGGAACCAAAACAGCAACAAAAGCAACCAACAAACTATGTTTTAAAATCTGTGAAGTGGGAGTGTGCTCCTCCCACATAACAACAGACCTGCATAGTGAGTCTTAAATAAAACAACAGTTTTCCTTTTCTTGGAGCAAGATCTGAATTTTTCTCCATGAGCCTGTCTGTGAGGCAAAGCCGCGAGAAGAGAGCTGTGTTTTGATGGCACAGGAATAAAAGACATCAGACTGTGTTTCAAACATGATTTCCTGAAATACCTGAGAACAAGGTAAAGGGACTTTTAGTAACTAGATGAGATGCAAAAATAGTCTTAGGCACACAGACTTTGCATATTATCTTTAAGTCAGGACCTGAGCTGCTGGCAAGCTAAAGTAAGATATGAGCTTTGTTGTTTCTAAAAATGGTCTGAAATAATGAAGTAGCTGTAGGTGAGTCATGAAGTGCCGGCTGTTCTTCTCACCTGCTTTTGGAAGTTGTTACAAAGTCAAACACTCTCGAAAGTTTATGGCAAAAAAAAAACAATCCATCAGATTTAACTCAGTTGCCTCCAGCCATGTTATCATTTTCTATGAACTTCCACTGTAGACAGCCACAATGACAACTTATTTTACAAGTCACGATGAGCTTGTCAGATTTCTTACTCATAACTGTTACTAAATCTGCCACTATGTCATCTATAATGAAAACTCAGCTTAAGTTGAAACATTTTTTTTTATTATTTGTTATTTTGGGTTGGTTTTTTCTGAAAACTTTAAACTTGCTTTTGACACAGTTTTGAATAATATGGCTTGATGTTACTCTCTGAAAGACTGAAACCTAACACTATTAGCTAGAAGTTGGTCAAAACCAAAGTAGCAGAGAGAGTGAATCTTTTTCACCTGATGATGGTGCTATATCAGAAGTCAGGAGATCACCAAATCTTTTATACCAGAAGAGCAGTGGAGACTTGGAGACCGTCACGGCCCACGGTGTCCTTTCGGCTAATGTTTGTTCATGGTAGAAGGAAATGGACAAATGTTACTGGCAAAACAATGTGAAATCAGAGACTGTTGTGCCGACAGAGACCTGTCTCCACCACCACATCTCAGGTCAAGTTGTGGCACGCAATGAGCAGACCGTTTTCCTGGCTGACAGAATGGCAGACTACAGCAAGACATGGAGAGGTGGGCTCTGTGTTTACAGTATAACACTGATGCTTGATGCTAACACACACACAAAGTGGATGGACAGTGTTTCCCAGATGTCAAACCTTTGAAGTGAAGATGCCAACCCCCTCATCGCCATCATATCACTGCTGTTAACAACTTCCCCGTCGCAAATCGCAAATGTGTTCTTGTATATTTCAGATATATCTTAAATAACTACTTTCTTTCATTGGTGTGGTATGAGGGAATTTTTTAACTTCCATTCTATTGTGCAACCCTGTGTTGTATAATGATGATTAAATTACCTTGTAACTTCTAAGTGTCATGGCAATTCATCAGATAGTTCTTGAGAAATGTTATTCAAACCCACAAATGTCAACCAGCTGGAGTTGCTAAAAGCTCGACGATCAACACAGCTTCAGTAAGTCTCATACTCTTGGGATCATAAACATTTGCAAAAAAACTCTGTTGTTAATATATAACATATATATGTTGAGATAATTTGTCATATAATTGAAAAATGTTACTAATGTTTTTGGACCAGGCCCAGTCAGATTTGTTTGCCTGTTTGGACCGGCTTCTACGCTTTTGACTCCATGCCGTTGGAACATTGGCCTTTTTCAGTAAATCATTAATTGGTTATGATTTCCTGATAATAGTTGTTAAAATAAAGCAAATCCATGCATTTTCTTTCTGGTCATGTTGACCTCAGAATTACCCCTCTCACCTTATCATCACTCTTCCATGACCATTGTGACTATTTTGAAGATTTGTTGGTAACTCAGATCTCACTTTGTTTTTAAGGACCCAATATGTTATAACCACCTCTTTAACCCAGCTATTTTGGACTCTCTTTTGTAAGAGCCAGGCTTTACTAAACTTTAGGGCCTATACTGACTATACTGACTCAGACCATAGACTGAAAAATGGCAATTGAGGCATCTTTCACAAAAGAATCTTGTGATTCTGGAAAGAGTAAACTGAAGTACCTCACGTGTCAGACTCAGGTTGACTTCATTTAAGGTCCTTTTATGATCCAGTATTTGAAAGTCAAACTCTGGGGAATATATCCCAAATTATACAAGATGGGAATAGATTTAATGGTGCTACAGCAGAGTTGGCTCACAACTTCTGGACCTGCTTTTCTACTAGTTAAGTATTTTTGAACATCTCTCCACTGGCAAAGACTTGAGGCCAAGCATTTGGTTTCAAGGCAATGATCAACCACAGCACTACATTAAAGGATATTCTTGCATTTTAATTAAACTGGAAATGACATCCCCTCCTAAGACACCGCTCAAACTTAAAGACTAATGGTGTTTATAAAAACTAGAGAAAAATAAAGTTTGCACCCAGATGCTCTGCACACAAGTTGTATCCCACTAGGGGTCCTATGATCCAGTACTTTCATAACATATTTATTAGTCTTCTTGACTGGTAATGAAGGAATTCATTTCTCAGTGAATCTTTATCTTGCAATGTGTAATTGTCATATTATTTTTATGTTTATGTTCTGTTTATAATTAGAAATCCTCTCACATTTTGAAATGGACTATCAACTTATATAAAATTGCACTATGTCAATAGCTTCAGACAGCAGTGGACATGGAGGGTGGAATGAAGGGCTAGAGGTGGGATGAAGAGGCTTATTTGTTGATTGGTTTAAAGAGGAAACTTGTGTTAAAAGCCCCAACCCTAGCCCTACAGGAAAATGCCTAACATGACATACTAAATAAGAAATATGATTTTTTATTATTATTTATTATTGAGGCTTATACGCATACTTTGGTTTCATTTAAAAAGATAAGAATCTATGGTTTATGAATCCAGTGTAAGTTGCACAGTCTCAATATCTGAGGAGCGACCCGACAGAAAAGGTGTGAAAAGTACCTGGCACCTGGCCCGCAGATTGGTCAGATTTGCTCTGTACCGATTGGTCAGATCAGATGTCTATTGTGCCATGCTGCTATAACGACCAGTGCAACTAAGCTAGGAGAGGCGAGGCGAGTTGAGCTGAGCCAACGGTGCTGGTCATTTACGGCATGGCGTCAAAAGTATTCATCAAGTTCAGAAAAAAAGAAGAAACTAGATGAAGAAAAACACTCACTGGATGAAGGTTACATTACTTTTGGATTATTTGTATGATTAATTTATCAATTTTTGTGTTCTCAGTTTATAGGTCTCTAATGTGAGGACACATACACGTATATATTAGGCCTATCGCAGGTTTTTATGGACTATAGTGTGGCAATAGTGTGGCAGTGGATTATTGCTCTAAGTGGATTATTGTTAACTCTACTGAGCTAATTGCATCTTTCTTTACCACATATATTAGAATATTTATTGTGACAATGTAATTTGAACAAAATTGCCTAAATCCCTACATTTTAGTTATGTTTTTGATGTATTACTTTGTTTTATTTAAAATAATCATAATCACACAAATTAAAGTAAATTTAAAGTAAGGGGTTAGTTCATGATAGTACATCATTCAGACCACACACTGTTGGTTTACAGATTCTGAAATCTGAAGAACCTGTTTTTTCAAAATAGTTTCTGTTCTCAATGTAAAGCTGAGTTTGCACGAGAAAGATATTTATCACAGAAAAAGACAGAATTACTTTTTTTTCAGTTATTAACTGGGTTTTCAAGGGCACAAGAGATCTTAGAATCACAGCGAAGCAAACAGCTATGTCCTCAGCTGCTCTATAAAAAAGAAATATAATCAAAATGTGAGGTTGTGTGGCCCACATATAAACAGAGCTATAGCTTCCAAAGGCAAAATTAGTTTCTCTGCTTAGGCCAGAATGCTATGTTATTTAACAGTGCTTGTCAACCTTCTTGACTCCCATAAAACGAAGCACTCCACTCCCGACCCTGCATGACAGTCTGAATACGCCTACGAGGTGAGCAATGATTCACCCTCTTAAGGATGTTTCGTTTGATTAATTATCAGAGACCTGCAGGCTTAAATGATTCAGTACTTTACCAGGGAAAAAAAGGAAAAACTGATAGTTCATAAATTAGTGTAGCAGAAATATGATCTTTCCTCTTCCATTACTCATCTCAAAAACCTTCTGGCTTATCTTGTGACCCTGCAGAGGGTCTCAACCCCCGGCTTGTCTTCGACTGATTAAGATGCTTCAAGCTTTCTTTGGGGGTCCACATCAAGTGACAGCTTTCGTAATCCAGGTAGCATTTAAGTTCGCACATAGCTGGAAGTCAGGTCTCACTGACTTGGTGCAATCGTACCTAGCAGGAAAAAGGATGGCAATGTCCTGTATTGAAACACATATGCACAAAAACACTTCAATTGTACGAAACCCTTCCTGCTTCCTTATTAAACACCTAAACGTGCTCAGAAACTCTGCACAGTCTGACATTGTCATCACTGCTTTTGGGATGTGCTTAATTAATAAACTTTCCCAGGGTGCCACCTCAGAATAAAAGAGGCATAAAGGTGAGAACTAAATGTAATCAGTGGCATACACCCACTATTCAACAAACAGGGCTGGGAGTGACTTCATCCTCTTTACTTACTCAAAATATATTGAATTCTGTGTGGTCAAATAGCAAATTAAAATGACTTTTTCTGAAGTCAGCGCTCAGTAACCCTCAGTCAGCAACAAATAAGTCAGTTTTATGGACCATGGACAGTCACAGTGTGCATGTATCATAGTTCAGTGATTTCAGAACCATGGACAGCTACAGCATATGGGTAACATGTAAAGCAGACATTATAAACTTTTGGAGTTTTGGAGTTACAGCAGAAAGGTTGAATTTAAGACAAACATTTCAGGACCAAGTGTAGCAGAGATGTCATAATCATGTACAGCTGCTGTACACATATAGCAAGTAAAGCAGACAATACAAAACCATGGACATGTACAGTATACTTGTAGCAGTTATAGTGTACATGTAGGAGTACGGACAGTTACACTATTCATGTAGCACCTGATGCAGACAAATTGGACAGTCACACTAATCATGTAGAGTAAGCAGACATTTCAGGATCATGGACCGTTACAGTGAGCATGTACCACTTCAAGCAGACATTTTTAGCAACTTGGATAGTAACATTGTACATGTAGAGTTTGAACTGGACATTTCAGGCCCACGGAGAGGTACATTATATATGTAGCACTTACATTCAGACATTGCAGGAACAAGACAGTTACAGTAGAATGTGCAGTCTACAGTTGCATTGCATTAGCACCCACAATGGAACTGATTATTTAACTCAACTTGGCTCTTGGACTCCTGGTGATATCTCAACTGTGACAGCTACGTTCAGGAACATCATAACTACCGTCTACTCCAATTTAACCTCTTGGCTGACACATTTGGTTTTTTTTTTTGGTTTTTTTCTGTTTTAACATTCCATTTAGCCATTGACATCTTGAGTCTTTTCAGTGTTTGCACTTTATACCTTCACTTTCACTACAACTTCAAGTTAGCCAACACCTGAACGTGGCACTTGCATAAATTAACACATTTTAAAAATCATTTTCATTTAACATTTATTTTACCATGAATATTCCAACTGAGATTCAGAATCTCAAAAGGGCCAACTGTCAGGGTTCTGGCCAAGACAGCAGCAACTTTCATACACTGAAGACATAAAATAATACTAATAATAATAATAATAATAATAATAATAATAATAATAATAATAATAATAATGATATATTAAATACATTGATTGAAGGAAACAGTGAGCAATCTAGACTAAAATGAACACTCAAGCTAACACAAGTTTCAGTCACTTCAATTATTTTCATGTTTTCTTTGAGCTTCATCTCAGGCCACTGAATAGAGCTCAATAGGGCTTCTTTCATTTTGTAAGCTGATAAACATAGGAGCCAGCCACATTTGAGGTGTGCATTTATCTGGTCACTTGTACAAACAATAGGAGTGGATTTATTGACTCGCTGCAGGCAAGGCGAGGGATAAGCACAGCAAAAATGGCATGCTTGCAAAACCCTGACAACACAGGGGCAGTGACTTACACGCATACTAAAACAGAATACAACACACAGACGCACACACACAATAAGTCAGTGCAATCAAGTTGTCTTTGCCCACAATGGATCTGCCTGTGTTTGAGCTGGAAAGAAAGATTAGAGAAAATGTGGTAAGAATCCTCAATATTTACACAAAAAAAATGAGTAATTACTGAGAAGCAATTAGGAAACTAACCGGGAGTGAGTTTATAATTAATGAACTGGAATAAGTAATTCTTCAATAACTGTGATTCAAGCAATATATAGTAGGAAAGGATACCAGACAACAGTCTGGAAGATACAATATAAATGAATCATTAGGTAATGATTTGTTCATGAATATCTATGAATTGACAGACAGACCATTTTTCTTATGAGTTGTTCCTAATTGATATGAACCGGCAGCTTCATAACATGAACTAGCAATGACTCATTAATTCTTATTGCTCAATTATAAGTTGCTCTTGCTGTGCACCTTCGAGGAAAGTGAAACATAATACTGTGTAGCTACCAAGTACACTAATTTATTAATAATTACTCAATCATTACAGGTTCAAACTGAGGTCTGAATACAACGATTAAAATATTTTTGAGAACCCTGAGGGCCCTGATTTGTTTGAAACTAATCGTTAACTCTCAGGAAAAGTGGCTGATTGTTAAGCATTTTTAATGAACAACTACTGAGTAACTACTGAGTGTTATGTCAATTTACTTTAGGGGGAGCACAAAAAGAGTAACTAACTTTTAAGCCATCAGTTATTAATGAGTCATCACTTGTTTGTGAAAGGAACAACTCTTGAAGTGTTGTCAATTCACAGACATTAATAACATTACTTAATGTTTTATTGATCTGTCTGTTCTCTAGTAACTCAAGTTACTATCAAGTACTAACTCAGTATCAAGTAGTTCCTGATTCATTCCTCACCTGACCTGTCATATCTACTCATATTTTTGTGTAGTTTCTTGTAAAGTGTTACCAGTATTTGTTTATGATTCCTCAGCTCTGTGATCAGGTTGGTATATGAATCAAATAATTGTACCAGCAGTAATGTGGTTTTAATGGTGGTAGTTGTTTTATTTCAACTGAAAAGCTAAAGGTTGGTACAGTAGGTATCTAATGTAGCATTTCACCTTGACTTCTCTCCTGGACAGCAAGCACGGTGCCAAATACGGCTCATGGACATGCATGAGGCAGCTTCAAGGTTGCTATAACGTGTCAAGCCACAAAGAATTTCTGGCCGTCTGTCTTGCATTCTGTTCATTAGTCTGCTGCGGCCATGAGCTGAGACTGCGTACATACACAGCGATGGAGACACTCTCTTGATGACTGTGACTGCTATGGCAGCACAGTGAAAAAAGTTGATGGGAGCGCTGCAATAATATCTGCATCGTTATAATGTGCTTCATATAAAACCACCTGTTACAGGCCCTTCTGGAGGTACTTTGCCCGGCTGTCAGTGCTTGTCAGCGAAGAGAAAAAAAACGCTCTTCTTATTCTTCAGGCCACTGGTAAATTCTCTGCAGGACTTTATTTTATGTACTTCTGTGTGTACATAGTTGTCAGTTTATAGGGATTGCCGACAAGAGCTGCAGGAGAGGACACACTGCACCAGGGTACACACTTCACCCCCAATGCTCATAGCTCATAGATTCCTACCTTCAAAAAGACATGCAGTGTATCACTGCTGCCAAAACAACATGATGGTTGCAGCATAGCAGTGACAGCTGTCCGGGGCCTCGTCGTGCACTTGAAGTTTGATTAAGTTGAGGTGCTACTTTGTGAAAATTGTGATTTGGCTTAAATGTATGTAAATTCAGTTAGAGTCAGTTACGTACGCAGCTAGATTATGTACTTAACTTAATTTAGTACGTTATTTAGTCTTTATGTTTCACACCGGACACAGATAGCAGTTGATGTCATATGTTTGTTTGACTCAGCCATCCATCCACAACTTCCTCCCTATGCTGACTTTCTCACTCCATGTAAAACTGCTATTCACCTTCTCTTTTTGGATTTCTGAACTGGGTGTTTAAGAGGGTCGAATTAGGAGCTAGATTTTTCAGCCCAGTGGATTATATTTGCTCTGGAAGTGCCAGATGTTCTGAGAGCAATAGGAAAATTAGTTTGTAAATGCATGTGTTAGGGTCAATTGTAGATTAAAATGAACTTAAATAGCCATCAATATTCGGATGAAATTGCTTTGGGTTTGCTTTTTCCTGATTATTTTAGTTGAAGTAATATAGAATTATTCAATGTCAACCCATTTAACATTTGAAAACCGTTGATGAAATTTGACAAAAAATTGTATTTGCTAGAGAATATTCAGAAAAGTGAACAAACTAATGATAACTGTGTGCAGCCTTAAAATTAGATTTCCTCTTCCTTTTTTTTTTTCTTTTTTTAACCCATATTAGCAGCAAGCTCTAGAGATGTCTGTTGGTCAGACCATCGTCTTGGTCCAGAGATATCTTAACAATGGCTTGCTGTGAAATTTGAGACACCTGGATGAGTCTTTTTGACTTTGACCTTGCTTGACATTTTTTTGATTTTTCGCATCACATCACATGGTATTAATCTTTATCAATAAGTCCTCCAAATTAAATGACCAAATCATCGTTTGTCAATGCCCTTTGAAGCAACAAATAGAAAGATGGCATTTCTCTTTGAAACCTGCCTTTGACACTTGCTAAAAAAAATCCCTGTTGAAAAATAAACCTGTTTGATAATGAAACAGGGCAACAGTTTTGGTTTAGGGAAAGGTCGTCAACTTTAAGATTACATGGTTTTGATAGAAATGACCATTCCATTAACTTTAGAGGACCTTCGTGTTCAGGGTAGTGATGATAACCATTTCATCAAGGAAAGTGAAGTACACGAGTCCTCTGCAATATTGTACCTTGTTTTGTTGTCTCATCCATCCACTCAGACTCCCTCTGTGGACTCAGACCATCCCACTTCCTCTCGATGGACGAGAGTCATGATTCATGGCATGGCTGCAGACTGTAATGCCCTTGGAAACGCTTGTATATCTCTTGTGAAATATTATGAATTCAAACTCTCAGTTGACAGCATTCTGTATACAGGAATCATCTGAAAGTCTGTATTTGTCCATGCTGATTCCTCTGTCGCTGCCTGCCTTCATCTTCTAGCGGACCCTACCTCTGGGCTTGGCAGCACTTGTTTGTCTCACATAGTGAGCTCACATGGGGAGTCATTCTGGCAGCTCTGGCAATCAGCTCACCAGTTCCTTCTCTCAGCCACTGGCACACAGTGCCACACTGAGAAACTGAGCATGGTATCTGTAACTAATAAACTGCATCTCTGCTGTGGGATTATCTGACATCTCAGACTGATCTCTGTGTGAAATGCTGCTCATCTACCTGAAAGCTGGAGTCAGAGAGACAAAAACATTGATTATGGTGACAAAACAAGAACTATTGATAAGCCCACCCATGTTTAAATTCTGATTAAATTAAATATAATGACATTTTTTCTCATTTACTCATTGATTTAAAGCCAATTTCTCCAAGGCCAGCTCATGTATTAATTCATCTTTTCAGTTTTTTTTGTATAACTTCTTTTGTCCATGAGTCAACACTTTCTGAGAACAGAAGCAATATCTCCATGGACAAAAAACTAACAGCAAACAGTCATATCTTCCAGGCATACAGTTAACAGATCAGTGGGTGTCACTTTATTTACAAAACACATCTAAGTCCAAGCTTGGAGTCAAATAGAGCTGCCAAACTTACAGAGTGTTTATGTGTGTGTCGTACAGAGTGGTGCCCTGGGGAAGGCTACGCCATCCTCTGTTATTCCTGTTTGTGTAGAGGCGGTTCCAGGGCCGAGGACATGCACACTCAATTTGCTCATGACTTCCACTGTGGCATGCTTTAAATTTGATCCAACTCAGGGATGTGAAAGAAGAAAAGAAAACATGACCTGGTCTGAATCCCAAGGAAAGGTCAAATGGGTACTTTGTCTCTGTCTAAGAAATGATGGAGCCATTAGTAACTTTAACAGCTACGATATATAGTGATGTATTATTTGATTTAAAGGGTAACTCTTGTAAATTGTACAGATTAAAGTGTTCACAGGTCTAGGGTACTACTGCATGTGGCAAAAGTAGCATAAAGCATTTTGTGTCTCCAGAGGAAGCCAAATTAAATCTGATAAATTGCCTCCAGTGATGTCACTCAGTGGTTAAGTTGTATTGTGGGGAACCATTTTGCACTCCTATAACACCATTGAACTCATTGTGGACAAAAAAAAAAAAAAAAAAGTTTATAATCGATACAGCAGAACCAGACATATCCCCCGCTTTTATTCAACACATTTTTTGTCCATTTAATCAAGGACATTACTCCCAGTGGAACTTAGCCACTGAGTGACATCGCTGAATGCTTTAAATGTCATGTAATGGAATGTTGGAATGTTTCATATAATGGAATGGTGGGCAAGATCATGGAATGTGGCATGTTGGGAAGTGTCATGGAAAGGAATGAGAGCAAGTCTCATGGAATGGAATCTCAGGACATGTCATAGAATGGAATATTCAGAGGTGTCATTGAATCTAATGTTGGGAGAGATCTTGAATGGAATGTTTGACGGTCTCATAGAACTGAATGTTGAGACGTTCACTTTAGGACAGAACATCTCCTATAGATATGTTCTTGTTTCTAAACGTATCATTGAACAGTCTCATGTCAACCCTGTGTGGCCAACAATCACACAGAATGCACGCAAAACTTTGTCTACGGATGACCCTCTTTTACAGGGAAGATCATAACTTAAGTGGGTGTTTTTGAGGATCTGAGAGACGAAGGGAAGATTTGAAACGGGCCTGTGATTGTTAAATATATCAGGAAGAAGGATGAGCAGGGTTTTAATCTTTGTTCCTATAACAGGCTGAGGGCACAGTACCAGGGAAGGGAGAAGTATTAATGAGAGTGAGCAGAGGGGGATCTAATGCTGAAAAAGAGTCTCATAATGAGCTTGGAAGTGAGAGTGTGGAATGACCAGCATGTTGGTTTTGCCGCAAGTGCTAATTTGATGAAGGTATCTTGAGATACTGTTGAGGGAGACAGGAGCTGAGCTACCACAGGTAACTCGAAAGGCTCTGGGGGAGAGGAGCAGGAACCAAAACTCTCATTATGGAAAATGTTAATCATCTTTGATTAGGTTCATTTGTGAAATCGTTAAGTCAGTTGACATCGAACAGAAGGATGATCACAAGGGAGGTTTCAAAACTGACTGTAACATGTCATGAGGGAAATTATGTTTTTCTTTTGCTGTATCCTGGAAAAAATGTGTCTCACTATTTCCTGTCAACGCTTCTGTCATTTCATGTCCAGCTATGCAGTAACCTGGGTGTTCCCACCATTCCCACCCACCTGCACCCTCTTCCTGGTATATGTAGCATTTATTCCACTTCTGTTCATTCCCCATCTGATCATCTGTTGTGCTTCTTCCCTAGTGTTCCAGTCATTTTCTCTTTCTGCCCGAGTGTTTCCTGTTATGACCCCCTGCCTGCCCTCTGCACACCTGCCTGCTTGCCTCAACCCTTGTTGGATACATGTGTTTCATCTCCCCTGCCCACTTGGCTTTTGCCGGTTTTAAAGTTTGAGCTTGCCAGCCTGGTCTCTGGGTCATGCTTTTGGGTGAGAACCTGTTTTGACTGAGTCTTAACAAAAACAAATGTATTCAGGTTATTTGTGTATTTTCCTTGGTCTCCACCATAGACTGCAGATCCCACTGGGAGAGGCTGCTTCAGCTTACTTGCACATGAGGCACCCAGAAATGGTCACTTTCCAAGCAAGTATCATTCTCCAGAGAAATGCCACTGTAATTGTTGGAAAAATGAATGAAAAACAATTTCCTGAGGTGCTGCATGGAAGCACTGATGCTACAAGGTACAGTAAGTCAGTTTTAATTCAAAGTGTCTGCCAAGACAGCGGATGCATTCACAGTTACATAAAAATGAAACAAGAGAGTGAGAGAGTGAAAAGAGAGGGCAATAGCTCATTTTCGTAGTTTAGTCTGTATTAGCTTTTATTTGGATCATGAGCAGGATTACCTTTTCTATGAGCATCACGGTGCGTTCACTTTTTTCTAGTACTTCCTGATTGCTTGATCTGCAAAGATATCATCACAACAAAGCTAGCATAATGAAACAGTCATAGGCTGTGTCCACCCTATGATAGGAAAAACAATATACGTTTCCCCCAATATATCACTACAAACACAAATCTCTAATATCAGTGATATTAATGATATGCATTCAACATAATTGTGCAGATTATAGACACTGTGTGGTGTGTTTTTTAACATTTTAAGACAGGACAATAAGATTTAAGACAACAAGATAACAAAGCCCCACTTTTGACCTCAAAATGACTTGCTCTACTAGAATGGCTATATCTCTGCATAAGAAAAGGTAAGAGCTGCTGGCTTTATCAGGTTCATAATGTGAGCATCCAGGTCATGATTACACTAACTATTTTGCCTTTTTCTCAATCTAGGGTTGCTAGCTAGGAGGCTGATGTTGTTCCCTGTAGTGACAGGGGTTTTTGAAAACAATGAAAGGCTTATAGCAACAGCCTACATCCTGTGGGTCAGACTGGCAGATAGATAACCAGACAGTGTAACATCCACCAGTGTTTTTGGCTGATTGAGAGAGGCTGGAAATCCAGTGGAGGAATTCATGTAACTGTCTCCTCCAAAGGTATTTTTTTTTTTTTTTAAATGTCATAAAGGCACAGATTTATTTATTGTATCAGGCTCGTGTTAATTAAAAAAAAAAAAAAAACAATAAGAACATTACACTTATCAGTATTGTTTTAGTGACAATGGGTCAAGTAATGTGCAGTGTGGAAGTGTTTGCTCACACTGACAAACCCTCAGAGCTGGTGATGGCTCAGGCACTGTCGACATCTCATCACAGCTCATAACTTTGCTGTTTTGGTTTCGTCTCACTGCTCTCATTATCCTTGTTTTCATACAAACCAGGCAGCTGTTGGCAGGAAAATAGCTCACATAGACAGTCTGTTAGCTACCTTCCTACCACTGAAAGGCAAAGTTAGCAACTATCTGAACAGCAGTGAGGCTTTAAGCAGCTAAATAGACGGTGATTCTCTCAGGGTTTGTTGGAAACCAAAACTGAACAAGAGGGTGAGTACGTGTCACAGTGGCCAGCAGTCCTATGCCAGATACACAGGCCAAAACAGTGGGCCACTGTCTGCTGTCGTATTGCTAATCACTCCTTACATCTTGTTCCTCTGTTGTTCCCGCTTGGGCAATGGCTAAAATCATCTAAACAAAAAAAAAAAAAAATCAGTGCTTGAACACCATCACAATTATTCCTTTTTCTAATTTCCTCTTTTACATTACTCCTTACTCATCAGGTATTCAGTCGTGATTCAGGCTCGATTCAAATGTAAACTACTCAGTGTGTTGAGAGAGCGCACACGGCTGAGAGAAAGTCACATCTACTGGAGTACTGTTATAGTAGTGACACTACAGGTGAGAGGACACACAAGAAGCGCAGAGGGTCAACAGCTACTGCATGCTGAAGAGACAAACTGAAGGAGGAGGTGGGTGGAGGGGGGTGGAGGGGATGACATGCTGGTAATTCAGCTCTGCATGAATCACTGTTCATTAATGTCTTACTGGGTTCGATCAGGAACTTTGAATGCAAGAACAGTGTCTGTTAATCTTGTATTGAAGCTGCCAATATGTAATGTTTTGCTGCTATTCCATAATTGAGTATTTTTCTGCATGAACATTTTTAAGGATACAGAGTTTCCCCAGAACGGTATACCGACTCGGAATGAAAATTATTGGAGAGTCCATTAATCCTCTCCATTCAAACCCCAAATTATAAATTCTTGCAGCAGCAATCCCTGAAGGACTAACTCTTTAGTTTATATCACATTCAATAAAAAGTTAATGGCAGAGCCAAATCAAGTTCTAATGCAGCTTTTAGAGCTTGTTACTGCATAGCTGGGAAAATTCATTTTAATGATGTACAACTCTGACAGCCCAATATCCAATAATCTCCTTAAAATATATATATATATATTTTCTTTGCTCTTTGGTGTTTGGTGTTTTAAGTAAGTAAAAAAAAATAAATCATTTCTAGAAATTAGCCTTGCAATATTGCAATGTCTGTCAGTTTTTCAATCTACATTTCACTCCAACAACTTTGGTACTACTTACTTCTCTACCACCATCATCTAGCTGACATTTGAAATAGCTTGCTAGCTTTTATTTTCAGAGTGGTATAACATAACACTGCAGGCTGAATAAGTGAAATGTTGTCATTCACTAAAATTAGTCAAATTATGTGGGCTAAAGAATGTGGGCTTACGCTCATACTTCCATAAGTAAATCAGATAACTTACATAAATGAACTTACACTACAAAAAATAATTATGTTAAGCATGATGTTTTCCTTTATCTAGACAAGTAACTTTTGTGACTAAACCTAACCAAACCATGACAGTTTCACAATAATTACATTCAAAAAGTCATCATCTGTCATTATATGTGAAATGTATGTCAACAAGCTCTATCTCGAAAGTCCAACATTGCATATTTATTTCTTACTTTAATCTTCACATACAAATCTGAGCAAGTCCGCTAGAGGGCAAAGTAAACCATCAAGGTTTGAAGTTCTGATTCTGATTCTGATCTCCTCAGTCGTATCACTGTAGGACAAGAAATGTAATACAGATTTTAATTACTTTAATGAAAAACTAATTATTGTTATTATGCAAACCAGAATATTGGTCTAATGATAACGTACCACAGAACCGGAGGCCATGATTAGTCTTAACCACCCCAGCATGTGCTATCCCTCCCTCCACCCCCACACCCTTGCAGGGCCCTCCACCAGGAGTGGCGTTATCCCAGCCGATAAGGTCCCCTGTCAGTCACATTGACCCCTGGGACATTGTGACATTTGCTGAGTAGAACAATGTCACAGCTGCTTACCTGACCTTTCACAAAGGCTCCTGCAACACTGTGTCAGAAGAACCCCAGACTTTCTCTCAACTCTATCCGGGAACAAGGCAATGTCTTGGAAGAACTCAATTTGTCCTCTCGAGTGAAGAAGTAATGATGCTGTACATGCAAGTTTATTTCATTTATCACCTGCTGACTGTCTTGCAGGACTTCATCTTTAAAACGCATGTGGTGGATGGATGAGTCACTTGCCATGTTGTTCAGAATGAACGTTAATGATAGCATCTTGTGTTGTACACCTGCAAAACTTCCATCTTTGGTTTATGTGTTATGCTACATAGGGGTTAGGTTAATATGTGCCTCTAATTGCAGCAAAACATAGCAGTGAGCAGTGTATCATACCTCCCTGGGAATAATCACCCCCATTAAGGAAGTGTGGGATGCCATGACAAGATTCCCTTTACTAACACTGCCACCTAGTGCACAGGGAAGTTGATACAGCCATTTTCCTGCAGTGTAACACTACCTGAAACAAAGACAATGTACAATGCCAAAGCTAGGTCACTTTATGCATAAGTGCAAGTACAGGCATGTTCCAAAGATCAACTCATGCAGTTAAACTGTGCTTTAACTGCATTCATCTCATCAGGCCCACTGTTAGTTTGCCAGGATTTTTTTTAGACTCGCAAAGTTTACAGACCCTGAATACTAATGGTATTATTGGGATGCAGAGCATGCCAGCACTGTGCTGGGACCCTAGCATGCATGCAGTGAGTGAGTACAAAGCCCAGAGATCTATGCACACGCTCTGAACTAATAGCCTATACAACACAAACACACAGTTTGTCTCTAAGGATGTTGGAGCATCTTTAAGCTTAGAGATCTAGACCTTCCATGCTGAGTCCTTGTTCTGTCTCTCTGCTCTGAATACCAATAACACTGACCTGTTTGCCCTTTCTTTCCATTCCATTTATTTTCATCATTGCTGGTTATCGTAGAGGCGACTGATTGAGCTTGTTCCTGTTAATCATCGCCGTTCGTCCAATCATCATGACACTCAAGCAATCTAAAAATTCAAACTCACTGCATTGTAGATTTGATTGTGCTAACTATATGCAAATGGACCATGATATACGACAGTGGCTCAGTGTATAGGAGACATTTTTATACAGTCAGTTATAAAGAAGCTTTCTGTGGTTAGATTTATTTATTTATCTGCAGCAGCCTCGTATAACTCTAATAACAGTTTTAAGCCACGACCTTGTCAGTGCACCATTTGTGTGCGTGTGGGTGCACAGTTACCTCCAAGCTGCAGGTGCACAGCCTTGCTTTTTTGTTTTTTAAATTTTTTTTAGAAGCTGCATGATTCACGCACATACTGTACATATTAGAGCACAGCATGAAAAAATCCCATGGGACTGATGCATGACTGACTCTCACACCAGGAGTAGATGAGTGACATTTAAATACAAATCTAGATGGATACAGTTTAATTATTCAGCCTCGTGTGTTCCAGTACCAGAGGACCTGATATGTAAGTGATAAAACTGCAGGGGAGTGAAAATATGTTGCAGCACACTCACATGATGGTCTCAATATTAAACAACAAACAATAAACAAGTAAATAAATAAGAACATATTATGGCTTAACATATACTTTCTAAAAATTAATTAAAAATGGATTACAGTAATTAAGGGAATGTACAAAAGTTATTGAAGCAAGGGAGGGATTTCACTTTTTTTTTAAAAAAAAAAAAACAAGAGCCTTCTTAAAGTTTTTAAAATAATTTTTGTATTTGTTCTTACATTTTTACATACATAAGAAAGTGTTGGATACAGTTCTCCATTGAAATGATTCAGACATATTTGAAAACAAATATAAGTCAAGTAAAGGTGAGAAAAGAAAAAAATTGGAAGACCAAAATAACAACCAGACATAACACATCCTCATACCTTAACAATGGACAGACTGACACTGGATCCTATACATTGAGATTAAGGCTACAGAAATGATTGATTAGGTTTGGACTAACACAGGTACTTTACTTATGGAACTTAACTTTCGCACATATGTGAGTTACCTACTTAACTTGAGCTACTTTAGCTGCATTGCCACCAAAGCACGTTCGGTATTCTTCTTATTCCTAAACCCCATGATTCCATCATCTAAATCTGGGTGCTTCAATCACTTGACTGATACCAGTGTTTTCTGTGGTAACAGGATGCTAGTCCTCTGTCTAAAAATGATTGGTACGCTGCATCATTAATGAAGACCTTGGTTAGGTACACACCCTGGTTACAATAAGGAAACAAGCCGTGCTTGAGGAAAGGCTACAGGCAGCAAGACAATAGGCTGCTCATACAGGCAGTGCGTGCAGACAATGAGACTAATTACTCTGACTGCATGTACTGCTTCTTTTTTTGTATTACAAGCAACTTTTGATAATGGAACTGCAAAACTAACCGTTCTAATGTGGACTGAACTGAACTGTTTGGTGGAACTGGGCTTTTACTGTATGGACATAACATCAGTTAACTACATTGCTAAGTAAAATAATAAGCTTGCCTTTGATTTTAGATTTCACACAGGACAAGATCAGCTCCATGAATATCTTTCTCCTTGTGCAGACTTTGTCTCTCCATATGCTACTTTGCCTGACTTCCTCCTTTGCTGCTGTAATTATTGCTACAGCTACTAGAGGTTGCCACCTAACAAATGAAGCATAGCGCAAATTCATGCAGGACACGGAAGTCATAAGCCCCAGCTGATCAGATCAGCATCAGTCTCTGACCAACCACATCCACTCTTCCAAATTAATTTAAACTCAGGTCGTCATTCACTGATCTCTCCTTCAACACTGCTGCACACACATCGCTGCTGCTGGCAAGCTTGCCACCACCACCCCAGCCCCTGCCTGCTTAGTCTGAGCCTAAAAATGGCTAATTTATCTAGCTACTTCGACTCCACTCTTAGGGAGGGTATGCAAATCCTGGGAGCTTTTGGAGCGGAGCCCTCAACGCCAAGCCTAACTATATATCATTTGTTGCAATAAATGGTTTAATCAATGACGAGAGTGTTCCTAGATGAAAAAAACTCGTTATGGGTCATAAAACACTGCTTTAACAGTTGGTGTAACGTGCAGGGTTTGGACCCAATTGCAGGACACATACCGGGAACAGTTAGTAAAAAATCTTAACTCACAAGACCAGCAGGCAGGCAGGAAACACAGGAAATAATCCCCTAGCAGGAAAACCAGCCAAGTGAATCAATACACCAGCGCAGACCCCTTGAGTGGGGAGGGAATCACACTCACGAGTCTTTGAGGAGAAGAAACCCACCAGAGTTTTAGCTTACCCGAGGTGCAAACGGGCAACCAGGAAACTGGCAGGACACAGGCGAAAATTGTGGCTGGGAACAGAATGCGAAGATAGTTACGAGGGCAGAGACGAGGCGGGGAAGTCAGGAAGAAGCTGGGTCGAAGCTTGGAAATCAGTCCGAGGAAAAAAACACTGGAAAGCCTGTTATGAAGGCAACGAACAATCTGGCACTGAATCCGGTCAGCAGAAGTGAGGTGAGTGGAAAAGTACGAAAGTTGCAGACTCTGACAGTTGGCCTGTGTGGTCATTTTTCCAATGCCAATGGGATAAAAGACAACTGACATCAACCAAATTAAGCTGGCAATCAGAAAATCCTCCAGCATCCCTATGTTGCTCTTCGTTCCCTTAACTAGAACCCACACCATTATATGTCATACAATTACCCCTAGTCTTGTTATGGACATTTAGCCTCCCAAACATTATAATATTTCCAGTGGACCCTCTCTCTAATATCTCAGGATGTAGTTGGTATTTATGGTGGTGTATTCTGCTTTGAAATTTAATTTCAATTTTAATTTAATTCATGACAGGATACATTTTCTAATAGCTATCAATAGGCATATCATTGCTTAGCAATTCCCTAATTTAAAGAAAACATTGATCAGATCCCCCCCCTCAGCAAAAACATTTAAAAATGAATAAAAAGAATTGACCTGAATAATAAATGTGTACAGTTCCAAACAAGTCTGAAACTCTCATCTTCTCTGACTGCCTCCGATACCTGACAATCGCAGAGAAGCAATCTAATAATCAATTCATTTACATAAATATCAACACATGGGGTAACCCATTTGAATGTTCCCAAGCAAGCAATCAGCAGAAATGAACGAGACAAGACTCAGTGTGATCAACATTGTTAAGAGATGAAAGAGTGTGAGGGCCTGAGGGTATGCAGATAACAAAACAAGAAGCAGCTGATCTGCGCTAGATGAAAGACATGGTGTATGCAAGAAGTATGAAAATCCTCTTATGAATACATCTACATATGGGATGTTGATATAATAAAAGCACAAGACTGACATGTTTAAAAAAATACCAATATATATATATATATATATATATATATATATATATATATACATATATATACACGCCGTATACGGGTGTGTGTAGATAGATAGGAATAGAATAGGAATTCAGTGGGTTTTAAATATTTATTTTTTTAGGTGTTCCATTATGTTCATTTATAATCAAAGCACTGACTCGTTTAGTCATCTGCCATTTTGTTAGGTTGAAATCATTTTCTATCTTCTAAGCTTTTTGAGGCTGCAGCTGTTTCCACCTTTGTTTTCTGCAGTTAACATGGTTGGTGTATCTGGCTGATGTTGTTCAACATGATGATGAACATGTTGATGAACATCATAAATTCCCTTGTTCCAGGACCATCGCTGCAACTTGCTGATCATGTAGCTGTGATGTCATAGCTTTGTGACTTCATGTTGGTGTTTTTCCTGGAAGATCATAGTTTAAGTGATGTTGCTCTAGGACACTATTTCAACTTACAAAGCAGCCATGAAACCTTGGAAGACTTCCACTGCATAGTTCAATTTGGTGACACATATTTCATTGTGGCTCTCATTTTCAACGGTTGAATTTCTTTTTCCTTTCATTTCAGTCAAGTGGCGAAAAATATGTCTTCAATTAATTTTTTTTATCATAATTATCATGAATGAACACTTTGTTTCATTGGAGTATACAATCTAATCTGCCTTTTTCAGTTTGGGAGATTGTGATTGAGAGACAACCAGCCATTCTATAAATGGTCAGACATGTTGCTGTCTCGATATAATAACTGCTTCAAAGCATTCAAGTTTATATAGGATCTACAGTATCTGACCCAATATGTGACCATGGGTTTACATTGATGTAGCTGTAAAGCATTTTTCTGCACCATACTGTATACAATGTCAAATGTATAAACATGTATTTATCTTGCACAAAGCATCTATAAGAATCAGAGATGCAGGATGCAGGATTGCAGATGAAATGTTCCAGTGAGGCCTCTTGCCAAAAACTCTCTGAATGCTCGTCATGCACACCCCTCCCATTAGGCCATGTTGTACGCATCTCTGCATCTGCATCAGTGCAGCCCAGCTGGAGCTCACCTTCAGGTTAGGGCCATTTGACACAGACGGTTATCAGATAGTATTATCTGGGAGCTGCCATGTTCCGAGCAGCACTGGGAACACACGGGGCCTGATAAGAGACATCCAAGGCAGCTGGTGGGTCATGTTTTTTCCTCCGTTCCACTGGACCAAACAGTTCAGTAGCTGTAAGCCAGTCAGAGGATTCAGGCTGTGTAAATAGGATAAAGAGGAATACCGTGGACTTTTGTATTTGCTTTGGTGCTGGATTTTGTGTAATGAATGGAATCTGGGCCAGCTCAGCAAGATGGAGAATTTTAGATAGTGATACTTTGGTTGACTATTGTGTCACAGATCTCCTGCCAGAGTATGTGCTGCCATCTTTGAGGACTCCTTGTAGCATGAATTTATGTGTCTTTCCAATGCTAAATGTTACCCTGAAAAAAATAAAGACCAGTCTGACACAGACACACTTGTTGGTAATCGTCCAGGTAAATGGTCAAGAAGTTTAGAATTATCTCTGGATGTAGTGACGTAAGGGTTAAAACACTTTGACGGAAAAACAGCATTCAAACAATTGTAAAATATATTCATAGACCTCCTCTGCTGTTCAATATTTGCCACGTAACATTACTTTAGGATTATCTGTATGATTAATTCATCAATTTGTGTGTTCTCAGTTTATAAGTCTCTAATGGGAAATGAGCTAAACAACACCATTGTATATTAGGCCTACTATGGATTATTATAGACTATTGTGGCAGTGGATTATTGCTCTGAGTGGATTATTGTTAACTCTACTGAGTTAGTTGCATCTTTCTTTACAACATTTATTTGAATATTTATTGTGACAATATAATTTGAACACATTTGCCTTCATTCCTACAGTTTAGTTATGTTGCTGATGTATTACTTTCTTTAAAAAAATCATGATAACACACATTAAAGTAAATTGAAAGTAAACTGTACTATATATGACCGTTAGTTCTGCCCACAGAATATAGGTTAAGACCAGGTCATCGGTTAGACACAAGTAGTCCACTTTGTAGTACCCTGTGAAATATACACAAACATATTCCTTCAATATCACATAGTGATAAACCTGATAAAAACATGTAACATGACTCAATTATACCGTATTAATATGTGCTTAGGATATATTTTGCTTGGTAACCTGAGGAATTTGTCTTTGCAGGAGCAATTCTGAAATAGTTTGGAGCCACAGACCAGGAATCAGCACAACCGACCAGGATGATTAAGTTTAAAAATGTTTCACAATTCAAAATAAACATTTTTGTGGAGCAATGCATCAGTTTCCTTTATTGACCTATAGAGGATCCCCATTGTTTACCTTGTATAATCATTTTCCTATCAGTTCAACTTTCTAAGATGTTTGATTTTAATTTGAGAGAGGTTTTCACAACTCTAGCCCGTTTTCCTCTTAAAATGTAATAGATTGTTGCATCTTTGTGAATCACCTAAAAGAGTTAGGAATCTATCCATCATAGTTTGACAAAATAATGGCCCCCAAACTGCATCTTGCATAGGTCCCCCAATAACACAGAAAGGGCCCTGCTTCTGCCCTTTGACAGTAAAGCAGGTTCTTTTGTGGCCATGTGAATAAAGATGTTTATTCACATGGTCAGTAGGTTGACCAAGCCCACTGCTTAATGTGAGACTGAACAGCATTTTCATCTCCTATCCTACATCCCACGTACAACACCCCACATTTCGATATGGCTATAGTTTTCAAAAGTCAAACCAACACTGTGACAATGGCTGTGAAATCAGCAGGGAGGGCTTTCATCACAGGAACGTGCTTGATGCCAATCAAACTGCCTCCACGTGGGTGAAGTGCAGGTTAACCTGTCATAGTTTGTTGCTGCCTACGCAGCAGCCAAAAGGATTTAGAAAATGATCGAAGCTACCACAAAGGAACAAGAGGCAGCTTTAAGAATGGCAACAGCAGCTGAAATAACCAGCATTTACCACACTGTGCAGCACTCCCCCTCATACATTAGCACTGGCAGCATGCTACTGAGTCAACAAGAAGGGGTAGGGATATGTTACAAGCTTCGTGTTGGGATATAAATATTTTTGACTAGTTAATTTAACTCAATTTTTCCTCATTGTCCCACACAAACATAATGTTCACTTGTTTGCTTTGTTAGGATCTTGACAACAAAAGCAGTAGTACAGTAGTGTAAGGCAGTCCTCTTCCATCTCATCATAAATCCTTTTTTCTTTGCAAAGTAGCTCTCCGAAGACATTTGTTTTCCAGTAATTTCAGCTAGCTTGAGGGCTTATTATTGAGGGTATACCATTACTGAATCAGGTATGTGTCAAGCGCGCCAAGAGAAACGGACGGATATTATTAAAAGAAAATTTGTTTTTCAAAATAAAACAACTTTCCGAGTATGATCGTCAATGTAACGGAATTAAAACAACGCATTAATCCTTTCTCTGCGGCCTGGTACCAAACGACCCACGGACTGGCACCGGATCGCGGCCCGGTGGTTGGGGACCACTGGTGTAAGGCAGCGATAAAAATCTCGCGAGGGAAGTTGGACTAGATTGTATGACGTACAAAATGTGTCTGGCCGAACCTAGAACTCACCCAAACATCAACAGTAGCTCAACTGGGCGGGTTCGAGGTTCTGATTGGGCTGCTTTTTGTCCGAAAAATGTGGCAACACTGAATACTTTGACACCAGAGTTTTCAAACATGACCACAATCTATTTCTGGCCCTGAAAGATTTATTTGACCAAACCTAACCAAATCTGAATGATACAGGTGGTAGATCAGAAAATTCATTTAGAAATCTACGAGAAGCTATTTAGTTTGATGGGCTTGATACTGTGAGGAATTTAGTTAACCAACCATAAAAACATTCATTGTTGGCCATTTGTATTAATGAATCATCCATCAATTCAATGTAAACTGTTTTTGAATCCCAGCAGCCAGAAGGAACTCATCACCTGGCAGCTTCCTCGCTGTGCATAACTTAACATAACAGAATTCTTCACTTCCTCAAGCATGAGATTTCATGTGAAGTCATACATGTGCCATAATTAATGAGTTTTTCTGTGTGTCTACCTGCTTTCTGTGCTTCCGCTGTGTGTTTTGCCAGCGTGGGTGCTGTCTATATGAACTGACGTGAACCGACAACAAATGCAATTGTTGGAACCGTGACATCCACTAAAACGCTGGAGAGCAAGGCAAATGTTGATTTCACCTCCTGACAGGCTATGTAAACATGGAATTACAATGTGTGCTGTCGGCAATTATGAGGGGAACTCACTTAGCAAATATCACTTTAGCTCCATCTCATTAACAGAGAAATAAACCAAAAATAATGAACAACATTATTTCATCATTTCACTCACCATTTACCTCCAATTATTAATGTGCCTCGCTTGATATGGGAGGGCATGTAGATGTGACGGTAATTGCGTTGCAAACTTTATATATTATGAGCCCCGGTGACAAAAGGTACAAATCTGTACCTAGTTTTGTCAGCTGAGAGAAAGTGCCCACGCATTTATGTTCATCTCTAGAGAACACCAGGTGCATCGGCAGCGTGTCTTTAACATCCACTCCCTGTTAACAACTATCAAAAAAACATAAAGTCTGAAACAGGAGAAAATGCCAGCAAATGTTTTCAATTTCAAATGAACACATTCAATAAATGTACCATTTTGACATTCTTTCCATTGTTTTCTTTCTTCACCACACATTGCTACTTATGAACGACACACAGTCTATGTTAATTTGTGCGTTATTATCAGTACAACGTGGATTCCTTGTTGTGGCTGCCATTGTGACATTTCTTCCAGTTCAAAATCCTATAAAATGCTCAAATAAGTGTCAATTGGGATCATTCAAAAAGAAAAAAAGAATATTGTACAGTATAGACTTATTGCATTAGTGTTTACTTGCTGTCAAATATATAGAAAAACATACATACAATTAATGTTTAACAGATGTCAATCAACAGTGGTAATCATCAATGATTTAGATAATAAAGACATCACTGTTATTTATAGAAAAGAAGTGATGTACGGTGCCGGGGGTGGTGTGTTAGTGTACTCAGATTATTTTTTGTTGTTGTAAAGCAGTAAGTAACACAACGTGACTGAATTGGATTTTCCTATATTTCTCTGTTCCTTTTGTCGCCTCAAAAGAAAAAGAGAAAAAAAAAGCAAATCCGTTCATTTTGTGCTGTCTCTGTTTCTCTCCTACTCCTTGGCAGGCAGTACGCAGCCACCGTCGAATGTGTGACTGCTTGTGTTGTGTCAGCGTGCAGGTGTAACTCGGCTAGCAGGATGGCCAGAGCAGAGAGGGCAGCCTCTGGGTCAGTAGCTGCATGTATAAACATGACGTACTGCTATAAGAGTACTGCACCTGTGTTTTCCTGTTTTCACCTGCAAAATCTCTTCAGTAAGTAAGCTGTTAACAGCCAAACGTCTGTGCTGCCGCTACCTCCCCGCGGTTTCTGATACCTTCCACGCACCTCAAAAGATTCAACCTTTTTCATTGCAATTATCTTGCAAAATAATATCCTGTTGTCCGAACTTGTTAGGTTAGGCTCAGGTGTGTTTTGTAATCAAACATAAAGGATGAATAGAGAGCTGTGAAAAGGATACTGTGTCTGACACTCCTGCAGAGTTACAGAATGAGATTTGTAGAATCAGATATTTAATGTCGGCATTTAAGTCAATACATTTGTAGGAAGACATGCATCCTCTGTGGGCAAAAGGAAGTATTACCACAAGTTTTACAACTATCAAGCTTTTAAGATTAAACAGTAAGAAAATATATTGTTGTAAGGGGGGGTTAATGTAATGTAATGTAATTTTTTATTTTTTTTTTAAATCAGGTAGGGAACAATACTGAGGAGACAAGCCAAAGTTCAAGGTAAAAACTGTTCAAATGTATTTGACAATTGTTGAATGTACACAGCTAAGAGTTTTAAAAATACTACAATTCAAAGATTTAAAGATTCTCTAACAAAACCTGCCATCCAGTTTAGCAGAGGAAAGGTGGTGACTCATCAGTCTCGCCACCTGCCTGGTACACCACCATGTTTGCACTGGACGTCTCTTTGTCTCTGCACACCTAGTACACCACCGTCAAGGTTCAGGAGGTCTCGTTGTCCTTCCACACTTCTGCCTTCATTTCCTTCTTTTTCCTCTCTCCTGTTCTGTGCCAGTCTCCTCATCTTTAACCTTACAACCAGGTGGGTGGTCCCACCCCTCGAACCCGCCATTGGTCCCTCATGCCATTCTCGGAAGCCCAATTGGTGGTTGCCAGTGCCTGTAACAAAATCAAGCAGGTTTCCAGCTGCAGGTTATCAGGCAGTCAAGCAGTGACAAGTGCAGACAGACTAATTATTAACAATAAAACCATGCAATGAAACAAACTAATGCAAATAAAAACACAGCATGCAACAATATGAAATATTTCAACAGTCACTTCTGTGCTTTGACATTGTTATATGTAATGTTTATATACCTCTAGTGATGATCTAGAAATGTCCCTGACCTAATGTTGTTTTTGTTTTTAAACTATTCTGTTTTTTTTGTCTTACTATAGAAGTGTTGTGTTTACGAAGTTCCTGTGGTTATAATGGTGAAGCCAGGGACCAGCGATGCCATGCTGAGGTCAAAAATGCCCTGTGATTGCTGTGTCTTGGAGGAAAACTGTTTCCATTTTTCAAAAGTAGAGGGCATAAACAATATTATGTCTCCCAGGGGGGAACCTAAGCTGTAGCATACTGTAAGGGCCTTCACAGCATGTTTTGCACTCTCCTGATGCTGCTGACACATCTTCCCTCCAGAATAACAATCACATATTGTTCTAGGCAAGAGTGTTCCAAGGCAGCAGAAATTAGACTACATGTTTATTCCTTGGGCCTGTCGATAATACTAATAACTCCCAGTGTAACAGAGAATACTACTACACATGCACCAGTGGGGGATTGAATCCCTTCACTTTTATAAAATGCTTTTTTATTGATTGTTCCAAGCATGGAAAACGATTTTTGCTTACTAAATGCACCATATTCACAAGTCCAAAGCTCCCATGCTAGACACACAGATGAAAACATGATGGTCACATAATGCAGGACAAAGATAATAATAGGCAGAATAAAGTCTATTGAAAAAATAAATAAAAGTATCCAACATTTTTAGAGCCATTTCTGTGAAACTACAACTTGTGTGCATTACACTTTGATGTCACACTGGGTTAATTGTGTGATTATCATTTTCTTTGTCCCAAAAGCAAGACATGAAAAAAGCATGTTGCAAAGTTAATACATTCAGGGGTTTTGCTCCAAACTTTCTTGGTCTAGTATGACTAGTAGCATGTGCTAATCTTAGCTAATATTGTAGTTAAGGCAGATATTTATCTATAACTGGCACTACTGCTTTAACTGACATAATGAGTTTTCTCTGCTTGTGCGACTTGCACTTCAACAACTGTTCCATTACTGCCTCTTCTGGCCACAGTAGCCACTGTTAATTCTTTACAATCCCTGTATGGTCTTTTGTACGAGTCTCTGCAACAGATACAGTGACATAAAGATGTGGCATATTGACGAGCCCCACTATACATTCCTGAAATTAAACTGACTGGATGGTGAAACTGTGTAACAATACACCTCCAGGGGGCCCTTAAACTGCACCTGAAATTGTGTTTGGGAATATGATATTAATAACACTAAAACTCAACTTCAATTGACATGATAGTAGCCTTAAAGTGGGCCCTGCTTAATTAGCTATATAGAGGCTCTGTCTGGAAGAGGTCTCTCGTGTAAAAATCTATCTATAAGACTAAATGAATGTGTGTTTAATCAAATTACCACACAACAAATCAGGTAGCATTCCAGCATGGATAAGCTGCATGCAGTGCACATAGACTGGGTCTACAGGGGATCCAGCATCTTATTTTTTTTTTTTCCTTGGGGCTCTGTAGTAATTTAATCCAGCTAAGTGTGAGACAGAAAAGCCAAGGTTCAAAAGAAACTTTTCATCAAAAACTCAATGGAAAATGGTCCCTCCCTGCAAGCTATGAAGCTGATTTATAGGCATGGTAGCATTTTGTATCCATGCTAGCTGTGAGTCAAGACTGTGGGTAAAAAGTTGGTACACCACTTTGGTCCATCTTAAAATATCTTACCAACTATTTGATATATTGCCGTGCGATTTTGTGCAGACACTCTTCATTTTATACCAACTACTGGATTGATTGCCATGCCGTCCAGGTTGGACATTCATTTCCCCTCAGAATGAATTGTTGTAATCACTTTGGTGATCCTTTAACAAGATACCGAATACCTGCAGAACGAATGATATTTACTTCACCTTTGGTTTAACATAAAAACACACTTACCTAATCATAAGGTAAACATTATACATGACAACAATATCATGTTGAAGATGTAACAATGTAGCAATGTACTTGCATTACTCGAAATGTTCACAACAATTTTCAAACAAGAAGTAAGTAATTTTCTCAAAGGTAATGGTGCATCTGTTTGGTTTCCTGTTGCTATAACTTTCAGGAGAACCAGAGAGTAAGACTCAAGTCGGCCACCATGACTACTTGTAGCACAAGTGAAACTTTAAAAACTTACCTCGGCCTTGACCATTTTTTAACCTGGGTCAGGCTGGTTTATCAGCTATGGTAGTTGTTTTTATCAATGATGACAGTAACTCCCATGACCCCGTATTAATTATGTATTTTATTTTGTTTTGATTGAGAGTCTCCTAGTGGCAAAAATGACATACTGTGAGTTTAACCTTATGAGCATTTTAGCCAGATTGCATTAGCATATAGCCTTAAGCAATGCCCCCCATGGCTATCAACTCTCAGTCCTGTTAGTATAGATGTTCAAAAATAGAAAAGAATTGAGATCACATAAATTGTTTTGACATTAAATAGACATCACATTTTATTTATGGATGCATTCACAATTCATCATGTGTGTCTTTGTTGCACTGCAAATTGTACGTTTTTCTCCTCAACAAGAGCAAATAGTTGATCCCAGTGGTTGTCTTAATGTAATAAAAACAACTTCAAGTTCAAAAGCAGTTGAATTATTTACACAGGGGATAAAGTGGTTTTTAGTCCCCCAACTCTTCTTATTTCATTTGCCTTCAGCATTAGATTTTAAGGCAGTAAATGGAGGCCAGTGCGGTGGTATTGTGACAGTCCTGCACTCTGTGCGGCCACTGAGACTAACACGCCACGAAACAATAAGATTTACCTGAGAACACGGGCAGACCATATTCACACAAAATCAGAATGAGATGAATTATATCATTCATGCTTCTCATGAATCCCTCATGAAGTTTTTTGGGGAAAGTGTTCTCTGTGTGCATGTACATAATTTATACATGAGGCTTTTGGATAGATTGTATTATTTCTAAAAATAAAGTCATGCCCTGCAGGTATTTTTTATTCATGTAAATGTGAGCGCGTTGTCTCATCTGTCCTCAAGAGGAATGACTGTATTTGGTGACCTAAATTGTAAAGTGACGTAGATTTCATAAACCTATTGAGCTGTCAAACATTGATCAAATACAGTCCACATAGGCTTCAAAACAGGTATAACAATCAAAACATAGCTTTTGTTTTCTTGGCTTGGTGTGAATATTGCAGCTATTTTTAAATTAAAGTATAATGTTCCATAAAAAAGCAACATAAGATTAATCTAAAAGTCCTTTCTAAGACTCTCTGAGGGAATATTGGAGGATAAAGAGTAGGGGAAAAGAGATAAAGTGAGTATACCCAAAATCATTATTATTAAATTAGATAGTTTTATGTCAACATTGCCAACATGAAGGTTATTTTAATCAGTGCAATTCCTTTGGTATAATCCACACATTTGTATTCACATTCTTCATGAAAGGATACATACCCAGTAGTTTTATTAGATATCAGATATCATTACATGCATGTCATATTCACCGTTTCTGGGAATTGTGCTTCAGAGGCAGAGCATCTCACTCAGCGTGCTGTCTGGCACATTAGAGAATTCACTGATAAAGGTATATGTTTGTTTTAGGATAACAAAGTGAGATTACAGTGCATTTGATTTGCATCCTATCTGTGTTTGTGAATCCTCAGCAGGTTTCATGTGACTACAGAGGGATGGTGGGAGCTGGATCGTGGAGTGAGATACTCCTCTGGTGGAGAACACCTTTCATTGCAGGCAGGGCTCCATGTGGTCCTTGTTACCAAGAGAGTTAACCTGCGGGTAGATTACTAATCCACCAATCAGATTACAGCAGCTCAGTTCAGTGGAGGGTTGCATTAGCTAAGAGGAAGCAAAAGAGGCAATTTTAACAGCTTTGTGCAAGTGTTCATTTCTTATTTAGCAGATAATAGAGAGAAAAAATGTGTTCTTAGAACTGATAGCATTTTCCCCATCAGTTGTAGTGAGGCACTTTTTTCTCACATGTATTTTTACCTAATTTAAATAATATATATGCAGTGTCATAATATTATGGATATGCTCTAAGTGAGAGTCTTTCTACACCTACAAATGAATCAAAGAGTTAATGGTTGGTCACATTTGTCACATTTCAGGTATTCTTCAAAAAAATCTTGTTGTTGGTATTTCCCATTAATATACAACTTTCTTCATTTTTATGAAAATACATGTATTACCAAACATTCCATAAGATGACCAAAAAGTCCCAATGTATTTTTCAGGGAAGAATCATTCATCCTCATCATCCTAAATTCTTTGTTAGGTACTAAACACAACTTTTGTTTACAATAATTTCCTTATGCTTAAAAATAACATTTGCACACTTTATAGCTTGTGCTGTTAGCTGGCAAGCTACAGGCTACAGCTTATTAGGTAAGTAATATACTGAGAGGAGTACACTGCAATAGTTGCTAGTTTGATCAGTTGAAACTGAGAAGTGTTTGAAAATGTGGATTATATTGATTGAAATTTTGTGAATATTCACAATTAAGATTTGAAAATATTGAACAAGGTTGCATAAAAAATTGACTAAACTGAAACACAAATTAAAATAATTGTTTGACTCCCATATGACTATAAATAATTCTAGTGTGGAATAAAACTTTTTTTGTACAAATGTAATTAAATGAGGCCATGTCTGCATTTTCTTTTTATATTTATAATTATTATGTTTTATATACAACTTTATAATAAGAATTATCATGAGTTAGAGGTATAAAGATACCATTTTCTGTATTTACTAACAAAAAACACTGATTCCAACAATGGTCACTTATGGAAGAACGCAGTCTCTAATTAATGTTTATTTCTGGCATGGATGCTACTGCATTTGACTATCATGGATGGTGTCAGTATGACAAAAACTGAAAGGCTGAGTGTAAAATCTTTGCTCCAGAGACAGTTTGCTGCAATAGGGGAGTCAATATGCAAAGAGAAACCAGGAGCAATTGTCCTCCACTTTGGAACAGCTTCACTGATGGTGTGTTGAAGCTGAGAGAGCACTATGACCGAGCGTGTGTGCCAGGGTCATGTAAGAGCACAGACTGCTGCTATTCATCTCAGTATTCATCATCTGGCAGCTTTAGTTCCCGTGAGGTGAAACTTATCAACAGGCTATTTGCAGGTTCCTCCAGCACTGTCAGAGCTCAAATACAACACTGCTTCCCAAGTTATATGCAGCCTTGACGCAAATGAATGGGAAGTGTCTCTGAAAGATGACATGAAAGGGAGGATGATGGGCTTTGATTAAATAATGTGAAGTGAAAGTACTCAGTAATCTTGACCCTCAGAAATATGAGTTATGAAAAGTCAACACAAAAAGAGCTTCTTTTGCAGAAAGCCATAATATTTTATGGGTATTCCATTTGTCAGCATTATACATCTATGAATGATGTTTTTAAGCATATTTGACTTTATTAACTCTGATATTGTAATGTAAATTACACTTTCCAGTCCAGTGACCAGGAGACACAGCAGTCTAGTACAATATAAGTTGATAAAGCTATATAAATAATCTGAAAGGAACCTATGATTGACCCTGCTGCAAAAGTATATGATGATCACGTATTTGTTCACTTCCTTTCATCCTCAGATCAGAGTGTGGTGCTATCATGTTGAGGTTGTGCTTGCCAGCAGGGTTCTGTTGTTGTGTCATATCACTTTTTGTTAGAAAGAAAACACGATTTATTTAATAATTGATTATCAATCTTCAGTGCAGCTTTGTTTCAATTCGTGATTCAATCAGAAGGCACAAACAGAACATATACTCAGCCCAGTGTTTACTCACAGGTGCTAGACAGGGAATGTTTTCACTTTCAGGCTCTCCTTCAGCCTGAAACAAGGTGCAGACAATTTGTATTCCACTTTAATAACGTCTGGAGAACCTCTCTGCATGTGTAAAATGATTTTAGAGAGGTCTGAGTTCGGGATCTTCTGGTTTAAAGGAGTTTTGACATCGTTGGAGTGGGATGAGACATAGTGATGAAGTGATGTGCAGTTAGGTTACTTCAGATTGTGAATTGTTGGATAGTTTCATGTTGAATACTCTCCATCAAAGAAACCCAAGAACTGTATCCTCAGCTGCCTGTGACATTTTATAACAAACCATTTCCAGCTGCACACATATATAAAAAAAAAGTGTTCTTAAAGGTTTGTACCACAATTATCACTGCCCAGTGCACTCAGAGATCACGATTATTGCTTATGCCTTTACAATTAGGTGACCCTTGTATACAATTTTCCTCTGGAATACTTACAGTGATTTAACTGGTTGTTGTTAAAGGGCACTTTGCTCTATCTTTTCGTGGACTTAATCTGCATAATAGGCCTCAGAACATGCTGGCTTTCGCTGACCACATTTGTTAATTCTGAAATATGCCAAAGAAGCAGAATCCCCAGTTAATGTGTTTTGAAATGATAGAACAAGCACTTCCTGCTTGCATTGCTGAATGGACAAAACAATGCCAAGCCTTGTCCAAAAACAGCTCAATGTAGTTTTATTGGGGGTTCAGTTATTGGTCTTTATGTAGTCTGCGGAATTGAAGCACTTTTTTGAAAATACCACCTGCCTCTCATTAGCACATGCAAATCAATGCGAGTCAAAAGAGATTTCAAAACATTATACAGCATACATGGAGAGCGGTTTGCTACTGAGTTTATGAATACAGCTGTTAAATATTTTTTAGTCTCTGTAGCAGCAACCATGATCAGGCTGTGCTGGATTCAACCCAAGACTTAACAGTAAACCTGCTGAGCAAACCAGTTTTAAAAGTAGAGAAAAATATAAACAACAACAGCATTTAATTGGCAGGGAATTGCAGTAGGCACTGAAATTCAGTATATCTCATCCCCTGCTCCATCAGTTCTGAACACTTTTTAATGCCCCTTGCAAGTATCTCAAGATAATGTAAGTGCCCTAAAGCACATTTGGTGTTAGTTAAACTAAGCAACTACTTAGTTAATTAATTGATAAAATTAATAATAAGAGATATATTGTTGTATGAGTTTTTTATGTACAAACAAATTGTAAAAATGATGCATTAAAACAGAAAAACAACAATTAATAAAAACTTTAAAAAGTTGCAATTGGTCTTAGTTTGACAACAAAAGGAGCAATACTACTCCATAACACTATGTGGACTGGACTGGACTTTTTCTTTTTTTCTAAACCAGTAACAATTGAGAAAGCCACGTTCGCACATTGAGTCACCAAAAAACTATACTGTATATTTAATATGTGACCTCTGAATTAACTGAATGTTCAATGTTCACAAGTCAAGAATGTTATGAAGTCAGGTGCTGGGAGAATTCCATAAATTGTAAACAAGAAAAAATATGTATTTTTCCCTGAGAAACATACAATGCGCAAACAAAATTCAGAAGCGTGCTTATGCACAGACAATATATGTAAAAGTATGAATACAAAGATGCACATCCACTTCAGTAAATAAATAAAAAATGCCCACACTTGATTATAAACATTGTGGAGTTGGGTTACTGTGGCAGAGTGAGTAGAATTAGCTCTACCTTCCTGCCCAGTGGAATAAACATCACTGTGTTAAATCCATGGTAAGGCCTCCTAATCCATAATCCCACTGGTCCTCCATTGGCCCCTTTAGTCTCTGTGCAAAGCCTGTCCAACAACACACAGGTCCGGGTGTGACGCAGAGCGTGGTGTAGCTCTGAGGTCTGATTGGCTACCCCACAGTTCATCATTCCTGGTTGGTTCGTCATCCAGCCTATAGAAGTGAATGAGAAATGTTGTCATTAGCAATTAGGGAAGTGGGCCAGGTGCGTGTGTGTCACGTATAAACAGGAAAGATGCCATTAGCTTGTAAAGTGGCTGATGTCAGGGTTCACTCAGTATCTCTATAAGAAACCATGCAAGGACAGACAGGTGCCAACCACCCTAACATTACACTTTCACTTTCAATTTCTGAGACTATTGTGATTAAAAAAAAAAAAATAGCCCCTGGTAAACTCAACATTTAAACTTAACGCAGCATTCAATACATAAATAGCAAGAGAAATACATAGTAGAGAGAGTTAAACATAGAAAGATTTAGAGACTTTATATCTTAAATACTGTTACACTTTCAAGCTGATGTCTCTATATGTCAAATATTGTTTGTTATCCCAAAAGCATCAAGTCTACATTTAGGTAGCATACTAGATCATTGAATGAAGATCTAAAATCATGGTATAACAGCACTGTAAAGGAAATAAGATACTTAAACAAGATAATGTGTTTGAAGTAACTACACATGAGTAAAACACATGAGTAAAACAATTTTCCCCCCAGGGATTAATAAAGTATTCTGAATCTGAATATTTCAGACACAGTTATCCTAACTAGACATAGTGATGTTGTTAAGTTATTATACTATGTACATACAGAGTCTGGGGAATCAGGTTCATGCAACAATATTGTGTATAGTCTACATTTTCTGTCACCTTCAAAGCTTACTGCAGTTGACACTTCTTACATACATAAATGTATGACTAAACCTAAACTGTATTTGCATCAGCTATGTTAAATAGTAAGTCAGAGAGTTTACAGTCGATAATATGTACTTAATGGGTCCCTCCGTTTACTTCAGAATTCAGACATTTTCCTGCCACCATTCTTAGATAATGAGCTGGATATTTCCTGGAATGAGTTGCTGTAATGTAGGGGGTACACTGGTATCGTTCATAGCTAATCCCTGCTAACAAAAAAACAGTTAGATATATAAATATCTGGCTAACCTGATATTATTTCCTGCCAAAATAGGTGTCTCAAGAGTCACATGTTCCCATTATGATGCACACACACACACACACACACACACACTCACAAGGACAAAACTTTACCAGCCAATACTGGTTGGGGCTGGTAATCAATGTTTTATTTTTTTGAGAATTTCATAACGTTTGTAAACCATAATATCATCACATCATCAAAACATTTAAAGGAATGTGGTATTTAATTTCAGTACAAAATATTGAATTGTAAGCTATATTTAAAGATTTAGGGTGTGTAACACAGAAACATGTTAAACACTTACCCCTTCAAATATATTGCTGGCTCACTTCCACATGTCTCAGCTACTGAAATGCCGGTTGATGTTGGTGGCAGACTTAGACTTGGCCTTCGGTCTGAATGGCTACGTCGGATGAAGGGTCGTGGTCCTTGAAAAGATACAGGAAACGTCCCACGACCCCCCCAAGATCGTGAGAGAAAAGAGACTCCTGTTGACATCCAAGCTTGAGGGGGTCGGGGAACTGGACAAGGTTGGGCCTCAAACAAGGATGGAGATGCGGGGCAGAAGACTGAACGTGCATTCGTAATAGTCCGAGCACTAGATGAGTCTTCACTACTGTTCTCCCTTGACCATCTTTGCACTTTTGGAGAGGCTGGTGGAGATGGTGCTTTGAAAGGGTAGGAGGAGGATGCACTTGAGTTTGAAATATTCTGCTTTGCAACAGGTGGACTGGGGAGTCTCCTATGAACTGCTGGTGGTGTGGGGACTTTCCTGGTAACAGGAGGACTAGCTGAAGAGGTCGGGGTAGGTTGCCTTTTGAAGTTGTGGGGACTGGGAAGTCTTCGATGTAGACTGCTGTGTGGTGGTGTCGACGGAGTGGATGGTAACATTCGTCCCCTTGACATGGTTGGGGTGGCAGGTGGTTGGCTGCTAACTATTGAAGTAGGCACTGTCGACGCTGTAGTGCTAGGGCCAGGCACTGAAAGGTTACCACCATCTTGAGTATCAGCTGATTCTTCTTGACTAGCAGATGGATTTGTTGCTACATAACTTGTTAACAATTTCTCTGAGTCTGAAGAGTGTTTTAAGTGAATGATCTTTCTGTGTTGCTGGTTCAAGGAATCATTTTCCTCTCCTGTGTCTACCTCCGGTTGAACACCTGATGAATTGGCTTTTGAGTGAGCAGATGTGTCTTTTTGATCAGCTTTGGCAAGGGAAATAACCTTGGATGCCTGTGGTAGGCCTCCTTTACTTGGCAGCACTGTTACTGGCTGAACTGAGGCCCTCAGTCGTTGCGATAATACAGACCTTTTTAATAAAGGTGATTTTCTGACTTTCATAGCCCCTTCATCTGCTACACTACTTGGAAGACTCTGGGCACTTTCAAAGGAATTGTCCATTAATACTTCAGGAGGAGGCGGAGGAAGACTATCGAGATCAAAATAGTCGTTTTTCTCCAATGAAGAGGATTCAGGTCTACAACTGGTTAACCCAGCACTAAGCACAGCTTCTACATTTCCTAAACCAGGTAACACAGGAACACCACACTTCTGTACTCCTCTCAGAGGCCCCAGAACTTTAGGACCATCTAAATCCTCTATTCCCTGACTGAAGGTGTCAATCAGTTTTTTGACTGAGTTCCGCCCTCTGTAGAGACCCGAAGATGGTCGTGGTGATAAAGGCGGGCTCGGGGGTGGGGTGGCTTTAATAGGACCCTTGGATGTGTTCTTATTCTTTGATTTATCTTCTTCGACATCACTGGTTATGGTCTGTTTTTTGTTGCTGTGCCTTTCAAGGCCTGCTTTGTCTTTAAGTGGTTGGGCATTGCTGCTTTTGCCTAATGAGGGATGTTTGCGATTTATTGCTGGAGACTGTGCTGGTGACGTTACTTGATTTTGTTTAGGTGGTGCAGACCTTGTGTTTCCACATGTCTTGGTTTTACTCATCCTCTGCAACCTTTGGTTTAAATCCTTCTGGGTTCTGTCTAGTTCAAGCAGAGTAGGATCTTCACCTTTGCTCCGGAGGGATTCTGCTGACCGGGAACGTCGTTCGATAATCACTGGGGTCTTTTTTGCCACTGCTTTCCGAATAGGTGCTGCTGTTTGAGGCCTCCTTGGAGATCGTTCCTCCTCATCTGTCCACTGGCGCCTGCTGGTTTTCGGACTGCCAGCAACCTTTGTTTTGGGACTAGAGCTCTGAGATGGGACAAACTGTATCCTACCACTTATAGCATTTTTCATTTTCAGAGTCATTTCTACATTTTTAGGATTCTCTATGCGTTTTGGAGGTAGGCGGTGTGGGCATTGTTCGCTGTCAAGTGAAGAATTTGATCGTTTTATAAACCCTACTTGCACAGGTCCAATGCTTCTATCCACCTCCTCATCCTCATCATTGTCATCATCTTCCCCATCATCTAAGGAGGCCGATCCTAATACTGAGTCTCTTTGGTCATTAGCCATTATGGTACATGTAGAACCTAATGAGTTGAGTGAGGTGAGAGAGACACTTGGACTTATTTTTCTTCTGACCTTTTGCCTTGACACTCCTTGCCTTATGTTCATCGAGGTGTATCCCACAGGACTGACAGTAGGAGTTCTATTGGTCCCACTAGACTCACAACTCTCTCGTCTAAGGCGTCTTTCAGATCCAGCAAGAGATTCATTCTCAGCCCCAATGCCGCTGTCCTCACTAAAGAGAGCAGAATCCTCAGGCCCTGGCTTACGAAGAGAGGCGAGTTCAATGCGAGATAAGAGTTGCATTAGCCTAGTCTCTACTGCACGTTTGACTTTTAGTTTCTCCTCTAAAACTTCTGAGACAGAGGCAAAGTACTCCACCGCCTCCTCTAAAGCAGAGTCCCCAATTCCACCAACAGTCTGACTCACATTTCGCATTCTCTGTGTGGTGTACTGAAGCAGCTGCTGCAACAAATCCGGAGGGGGCTCAACATTAGCGCAGCCCGACTTCAGAGGTGTGGAAGATGAGAGATTTTTCATTTGACTTGGCCAGGCGAGATGCTCTCCATTTTCTTTTAAAACTTTTTCTCCCTCATCTGCAATCTCCTCCAGTCCATGAATCATTTCCTCATAGCGTAGAGCCATAAAAGCAACCATAGGCTGCACAGAAGCCTGTGTTTGTGTTGCTTGTTCCAAAAGTCCAAGTAGAATGTCATATTTCGTTATACTGGGATTCAAAAAGGTATAAGCAGCTTGGTGAGCTTTTACCAAAGGTTCTGGGAAGTCCACTTTCTGTTCTGTAGCTGGTTTTTCATTGTCCTTGTCTTTCTTTTTTAGCACTTTAATACCTCTAGTATTTTTCTTAGGTTTCCTGCCAGGCTTTTTTTCTGTCACATCCTGCTTGTCAATGTTTTTCTCTTTCTTCTGTGAAACTGTGTTGTTGTCCTTTCCTTGACTTCCCAATTTATCTGTGTTTGCTGCTTCAGGAGCTAGCTCAGTCACAGATCTCTTTTTTTGTGGTGACATATGAGCCTCTCTGTGAGATACCTGGGTTTGTCCGACTGCCTTCCTTTCGTTCTTATCCCCATTTGTCCATCCAGTTGGACTACAACTCTCTCCATTGTCAACGTGGGAATCTTTCTCTTGAGGTGCAGGGGGCAACATTCTCCCCTTCCTCATGGGACCCAAAATCCCCAAATTGTTACCTTTGGATGGTGAGCAGCCCATTTCCGATGTTTTCAAACACAAGCAGATTTTTCTCTCTTCTTAAAGGTGCAGCGAAGCAAAGCAAAGCAGGCAGTTATGCAGAGAATAGCCAAGGTCTTTAGCCACCTGCTGTATCTGTCATTTTCAGATGGCTGAGGTTGTCCAGTCTGATAAGATCCCTATCGACGATGATGCAACCAAAACAAAATATTGATAAATCCATTTTTCAAATCCCTCCTACCGGTCATTGATAGGCAAAATAAATCCAAAGATTTATAGTCATTTCAACAAAAAATGTGTTGGATCCTGCTCTGAAACACATCCTTCCGTACCTTTCAAAGGACAAGCAGCTGAGAGGATTAGTGAGGCTTTCAGCGAACTTCTCAGCATGCACATATGTCACGTTAAAGCATATAAAACTCACCTACTCGTAAGACCATAAGCTCATTTGGGTAATGCGGGCTGGCCTCAGGTGGCTGTTTATAGCCTGCAAAACAATATCTCCCTAATTAGCCCTGTACAGCCATTTCCATTGTAAAACCAAAGAAAAAAAACAAACTAAAGAAAAAGTTTACAAAAAACAGTCAACAGTTTTATAAAAACTGAAAGTGCTTCTTTTTAACTGTGTTATTTGTAGTTGCAGTTGTATACAGATAACACGCACTAATAATTTTCAACTATGAACTATTATTCCTGTATCAGAGATTTTCTGTATTAGCAATATGATACAGAAATCTTTAATAGGAACCAATAATATTTCCATTTTACATAACATCTAAAAACAGGCTTAGATACCTTTGTCATACAGTTGTGAGTTATTTTGGTGCTTTGCTGATCTTCTTTAAACCTCTATATCTAGCACCAGTTCACTGGAACAGAGAGGCAAGCTTTAAAATAACTTGAACTACGTCTGACCTGCTGCAGTAAAAGTCATTTCTATTAGACTTTTGTTTTTAATTGTGCTGAGAAGATAACGGAATATTTACTCTTTGAAGACTTAATTCTGGTTATATATCAGCCCTATCACACATTAGTACAAACTGAATCTGTTTATTATAACAGATGCACCTTTAACTTTTTGCCTCACTCCTTGGTTCAGATCATAGCATGACTACAAGTACAAAAATGACTTTTAGCGTTATCTAAGCCCTCTACAGAATATTTTTGTCAGCATGTACTTATTTAAACTACAGTAATTGTTTTGTCATTGCATTCCTTTATCTATAATGTTTATTTTTGTTGTCTCTGTGATGTCACAATTAAATGCATTATTGTTTTTACAATAATAATTGAAAAACTAGCTGGTTTAAACCCAATTTTACCAATCTGTATCAAACAGCTGATATACACATCAAATATTCACAGTCACCAGCATTGTCTGGCTTGCAATATAGCCTTAAAAGTTAGTGAAAATAACATAAGTAAGTCAGATTAGGCTATATTCATTTATTTGAGTTTTTCCTCTTTTGCACAAACACAACTGTTAGAGATAATATTAATCTTGGGCAATTATTCTATTCCTTAATGTTTTCTTTTCTTGTATATTTATGAGTACATATTTAACATTTCAATTTAAATAGCCAACATCTGAGGGGGGTGGTAATGGCAGTTTTGCTTGTGGAAGAAGAAGAAGAAGAAGAAAACTTTTGACTTTCAAGTAACTTTATTTAAAAAACATTCTAAGCAACCCTTAAATACTTATTTCAATTGGTGCATAACTAATCACACAAAAAAAAAAAAACAACTATAAAACAACCATCCTTCTAAAAATGTAAAACTAAAGAGCCATCCTCTCCCAGTGAGCATAAGACCTGCCTAACAGCCCACATAGCTTTTAAACCATCCAGGTTGTTGGTTAGTCTAAAATATGTGTGTTCTACCCTCAGACGGACCGCTACTAAACCCCTCAGACAGCGTACTGGGTCTGTCCAGCCTTTTTCAAGGAGTTTGTTTTTTCAGCTTTTCCAGATCGCTAGTTTGGCACTTGCAAATATAAAATTGAATAAAACCAAAGTTTGCCTTTTCTTAGGTGAGTATTTTGGTTCAAAGACAAAGAGGGGAACAGAGAACACCTCTCCCAAGCCCTCCACCCACTCCTGCAGCATTTTAAAAACATCCACCAATCTGGGGGGGACAGCACCAGGTGGTTTAAGGTCTCTGTGAGTGAACAGAAAGGACAACCCTCCCCAGTGCATGGGTCAAAGTGAGCTCTGTGTCTGTTCGTAGCTATCGCTCCATGTATAAACCTCCAATGGAAGTCAGCCATCCGTTTCTTGACAGGAGGATTGTACAGGAGCTGCCATTGTACAGGAGCTGCCATTAGGAGAAAAGTTTGAGCCCAACACCTCAGTCCACTTTGACTCTCTGACTCCTGCAAGAAGAGAAAAGTTCAGTAGCTTCACACAGCTGGAGTACAGCTGTTTACTTGGACAGGTGCTGAATGTTTCCAGAGCTGGAGCTTTTAAGGTTAAAACAAGACCTCTCTCCTCTCTCCATTCCCCCACCTCAGGACTCACACTCAAGGGGGAGGGAAGACATACTCATGTCCTGTACTCCACTGGTCAGCCAAACTTCGGCTCTGCACAAAAGTCTGAAGTTCTGCCGACAGAGATTGCCACACTCCGTTCACCAGGTTCTGCAGCACTCTGGTTGACCGTATCACTTCAGCCAGACTCTCAATTGATGTCTGTGTAAGATGGCCCAGCTTCACTACTCCCACCTCAATGAAAGCTGTTTTTAGGGTGGCTGAAGAGAAGATGGTATCAAAAAGGAATCCATTATCAAACAAAGGTTTCTCAAACAGCCACATCCCAGGCCTGGGGTCAGGTGGTCGAGTAAAGCTCAGAGTCCTCCAGGCATCGATGACAGAGCTCTAAAAAGGTGTAAGGCCAGCATGGCTGCACAAAGGGGACTTCATCAGGAACAGTTGTTTATCATAGCCGAGCCGCCCGGCCCTCCAGAGCAGCAACCGGGCCACAGCAGACCAGCAGAAAGAAGGAGGCGATGTCGATGAGGAACCTGCCCTCCCTGAACCAGTGAACCAGTTTAGGCAGAACCAGGCCTCTCTGTCGGCTCCTAAGCCTGCACAAAAGTGGCTCTATGGCCACACTGTATAATTGGCCGGAGATGGGGCAGCCCTGCCTGATCCCTCTTTCTACTGATACAGGTCTGCAGGTCTGACTCTAACTTCTCCACAGCCCCTCTAATATTTACAGTAGAGTAGGACATGTACTGTTGACAGAACACCCTGATTTGACCCTTTCCAACCTCCCACCGCTGACTCAAGGAGGGAAAAGATTCTTTCTTTGATCTCCAATTAGCCCAAAAGAATTTGAAGTTTTCACAGAAATTAAAATCATGTAAAAGTTTAAAGTTAAAATGCCAGAACAACCTAGGTTTCCCAGTAGGAGATAAAACCAAATCCACTAAAATCAAATGATTGTCTGTAGAACCAACAGGGAGGATTTGACAGTTAGCCGTGCGAGTTGTAAAAGAAGCAGACACGTAAAGTCTGTCTAACCTGGCTGCGCTAACCCTGCCATCTGATATTTTCACCCAAGTGAACTGTTTAGCTGAAGGAAATGTCATCCTCCACACATCCACTAAACTAGCCTCCTTTAGCAGCTGAGACAGAAAAGAGGAGGACTGAGGATGGAGCTCCTGTCCTGTCCAAAGTGACATCAGTGCAACAGTTCCAATCCCCCCCATTATGAAACACTCCCCCTGACCACAGCTATCTTCAGCTAACCTTCAAGACCATGATTGGGTGCATACATATTAATAAAAGTAAAGTTAAAACTTTCTATTTCTGCCTTCACCATCAGAACTCTGCCTGCTACAATCTCTGTTCTGGATAAAATATTCACATTTAGTGAGGGAGAGAATAAAACAGCAACCCCAGCACTGAGATTAGAGCCATGGCTGAGTGCATACTGACCCCCCCACCATATTCCCCAGTCTGTCTCATTCAGGCTATCACTGTGTGTTTCCTGTAAAAATATAACATCTACATTTTTCTGTTTAACAACCTCTGACACTAAGGCTCTTTTCTGTGCAATTCTCACCCCTGTTAATATTTAAAGAGGCAAACTTTAAGGCCTGCATATTAAAAAAGAGGAGAAAATAGGAAACAAAACAGACAAATAGACACAGCAGAGAGGAAGCACCCAGTGTTGTATGATGATGTTATTTTCATCTGGAATATCTCAGTTTCTTTGTTCTTTTTTTCAGAGCGGTGACATGTTTACTCAGACGGTAACGTCTCTTCTCATCCAGCAGGTCTGTCCCTACAACCCTCTGAAGAGTGCTCACCGTCTGAATAAACTTTTTAATATCAGGGAAATCTTCACCTATTTCCACTGACCTGCCGAAAGAATCATCTAGGAAATTGTTTACCTCTTTAAGAGAACACAAGTCTGTGTTCTGAGAGAAAATGTCTGCTACAGACACACTGTTAGAGTCAACATCTCCATCTGAGTCCATTTCCATCACTTGACTGTTACCTGTAACTGCCTGTACCAGCTCTGTCTGCTGCCCAACACCAGACTGCAGCTCCGGCTCCATATCAACAGCCTCCACCTGTCCTGCTGTACCTGCCTCCCCCTGTCCCGCTGTACCTGCCTCCCCCTGTCCTGCTGTACCTGCCTCCCCCTGTCCCACTGTACCTGCCTCCCCCTGTCCCGCTGTACCTGCCTCCCCCTGTCCCGCTGTACCTGCCTCCCCCTGTCCTGCTGTACCTGCCTCCCCCTGTCCCGCTGTACCTGCCTCCACCTGTCCCGCTGTACCTGCCTCCCCCCGTCCTACTTCACAAGCCTCTACCTGCTCTGTTGCGCTATGCTCCACCTCCCCAGGTGTATTAGCTCTAGCCTGTTCAGCCCTACTTTCCTTCTCTAGACTCACAACATTTGAACTCTCCTTACCTGCTACATCTCTTGAAACACTCGGCTTTGCGTCAGCCGCAGAGGGTCCGCGCGCGGAGCCGGCCGCCGCTGCCGCACTCACCGTCAGAGCGGCCTCGCCACTCCTCTCACCGCTCCTCTCGCCACTGTCAGCCCGCTGTGTGCCGTCTCGTCTCTGCGGACCTGCAATACGTTTGCGGCCCACGTCACCACACTCAAAACACTTCATACTCCCAGAACTCGCGTACACCATGTAAAAACTCTCCTCATGTCGAACACGAAAAGACACGTCCAGTGTCTGAGTAGGCGAGTCCAGAAACATAAAAACGTGTCTCCGCAGAGACTGAACATGCTTTAATTTCACATCTTTATATCCCAAAGCAACAGTGCGAAAACCACTCGCAGACTTACCGAACCGCTTCAGTTCTCGTCCCGGCGCTTTGCTCGGGATGAAAGGAGGAACGCCGGACACAGTAATCCGTGTAGAGGGAACAGCCAGCGGGGAAACTTGAAAGAACCCCTCATCTAAAGTTAAACCACTCTCGATAACTTCACTTACACAACTCCGGTCTTTCAAAAACTACCACGACCGCTGTATTCATGCGAGAGGCATAAAGGATGTTTCCGTGGCCTATCTGCTCCCCCACAGCCAGCAGCACCTGCTCTACTGTGGAGCTGTGTGGTGGCACCAGCTCAGAGGACGCCATCCTCGCCACCAGACACGAAAAAACACACAAAAAATACTAAACAAACTTTAAACAACAAACTAACTAATAAAACAAACAATGATCATACAATAAAGACTCAGTATGAGCAGAAAAACGTAGATAGTTTTGAAAGATCCTCCTTGCTCTTCACCAACAAACTTCCACCGAAGAAGAAGAAAAAGGAGAAGAAGAAGAAGAAGAAGAAGAAGAAGAAGAAGAAGAAGAAGAAGAAGGAGCAGCGCGGTTGGGATGCGCGCCACCGCGTGCAGGTATACTGCTGATCGATTAGCGCGGGTCCTAAAGCGCGGTCCCGAACTACCGTCTTCTCTGGTCAGTGCACTTTAACGACTGATGACTGCTTTTTTTCTCAGTTTTAGCACCGCAAAACTTTGCAGTTAGTATTCTGTGCCGTTTTTAATTGCCATTATTAACCTTTAGCGCGATTACATTCGGTCAGGTTGTGTCACTTACACAGACCGTGGTCACTCTTGATAGATGTCATCTTTTCGGTTTTCTAGGTTGTAACCTTAACTCTGCTTCCTTCAGGTCGAGGAGGAGAGCTCTGGAGGTGAGGACGTTGTTAAACTTTCACTACAACCACAGTGACCGTCGGTTATAATAAATTTAACATGGTGAACTTGAAGGCCTGCTTTTGAGCCCGACGTGGTTTACAAGTACACAATCAAATAACAGTAACGTTAGCATAACAGTTAGCCTCCCTCAAAATGGAATCTGGCGAACATAAAGTACGAAAGTAAGCTAGGTGGCAGCTAGATTACCGTCAAGTTCTCTGTAAGATGTAGTCATAGGGGGTAATAATGTTTGGTTAATTTTAGCAAAACATATTATGTCGTGCTCTCTGTATTTTTTATTTATTTATTTATTTTTTCCAATTGAATAATTTAACTAAATGTCCTCTGAGAACACACAACAGACCTCTTCACTGCAGATGATCTGAGCTGAAACATGAGGAAGCATACTCACAGGTGGTGCCAGACTCCCCCATCAGTAACTGTCCGGGTCAAACCCAGCAGTTCACACTCTATCCAAAAGAGAAGATGTCTCCGGTTCAAGAGATCCAATGGCCAGGACACCCAGGGCCCACCAGGGAAGAGCCAGTCGAGCCATTGTCGAGATGAGCTGTATCATGCCAAAATGTCCACACCGCCAACTATTGTCATCCAGATGCAAGAAATGGCTTCATTCTTCAGACTTTTAGGTAAATGAATAGCCCTATGAAAAGCATGTTTAAATTCAGTGGCATCCAAAAGATAAATCCTACTTTTACACTTGAAAGAATTAAGAATATTTGGCATCTGATATTAAAGTATTTTTATTTATGTATTTTTGTTTGCAGATGATGACCTGATCAGGGACTTTCTGTGGATGGACTGTTGCTGTAAAATGACTGACAAGGTAAATTGTTTGGTAAATGTTTTGATGAAAGTGACACAATCTCTCTGAAGCTTTATGATGCTTACAATTAACCAACTCCCAACATTTCTCCCTTATGCTACAGTACCTCCTAGCCATGACCTTTGTGTACTTTAAAAGGGCTCACTTCACTATTGCTGAATACACCAGGAAGAATTTATTCATTGCACTGTAAGTTTTAAAGAAAAATATTGTAATTCTGCTTTTGTATCTTGTTTTTGTTTTGTTTTTTTCAATCAATGTGAACCTTGTAAAAAAATAGAATCCACATTTTTCCAGCTTCTTATGTATGAATATTTTTTGAAAAATGAGACATTGTGGACATATTCAGCTTTGGGAAAACCATTTTTCACCATTTTCTGACAACTAATCTAATAATTTGAGAAAATATGTGTTGCATCCCTGCTTGTGTGACACTATTGGCAAAACTGTAACCCTTATTATAGCTGTTGTGCTCAATCTCTAGTTATCTCGCCAACACCATGGAGGAGGATGAGGAGGAGATTAAATATGAGATTTTTCCATGGGCACTGGGCAAGAACTGGAGGAAGCAGTTTCCCCGCTTCCTCCAGCAGCGAGACTTGCTGTGGGCCCGCATCAACTTCAGAGCTGCTGTCAGCAGGCGCTGCTGTGAAGAGGTACACATAAGTATGATTGCCAAGGGGAGACTGATAAATAGTGTTTTCGCCGCACTGGGCAAATTGTATTGCTTTGCTTTTCCAGAAGATCCATCTGTTTTTGTTTTTTTTTCTTGTTGAAGCTGTATTTATTTATATCCTGGTGTGTGTCTCCTATCTCTGTCCTCCAGGTGATGGCCATTGCACCCTCTCACTTCGTGTGGAAGCGAGTGCGATCAGAGCATCACAGCGGTGCCCAGCGGCAGTATGGTGACCAAGAGCACACTATCATTCCCCGTGGGCCCTCTGCCTCTCCACTATCCTGTGCCCTCTGTAACCAAGGCACCAGGTCACATCAAGGCCCAGGCTTCTTGTCACCCTCCAGAGGACCTTCTGCTCAGACATCAAGCCCTGCCCTCCCACACCCATTCACCTCCATATTGAGTTTGGAGATAACTCCACCCAGAGCCTCTCTCCAGAAGACAGTGGGGACTAAAATCCAGGCACAGCATTTGTCCTCTTGTTGTGTGGGTGAGGTTCCCAGTAGGTATCACTTAAACACATGCACCCCCCTTGAATACCTGGGTAAAATCTCATGTTTAAAAATACCCTGATATAAACCCCGTGTGACCTCAGCACCTCTAATAAGATAGGATCAACTGAAAAGATGATGGGAGCGAGGGTGTATAATTAATCAAATATTATTAAAATTGCAATATGGTCAATTACAATATCATAATTGCAGGAACTTTTATTTTTTTATGAAGTAGTTATGTGTCACAACATGCCAGTATTATAGAGGCAATGCACTACAGAGATCCCCAGCCTACATATGATATTCTACAGACGTAGAGGAACATACCTGTTTTGTACATGAGCAAAAATCCCATCATCATTTTAAAATGTATTTCAGTGCAAATGAAATGCAAATACTATTTCCATTCAAATGCAATATCTGTCAAGATCTTTTTTTTATCCACAGTCCTAGACTACATGACAGTGACATATACATGAAATCATCACTGCTGCTTTTTAGGTCGAATAGAAAAGTAACACCTGCCTTGAGGAGCAGCTATATTAATCAAGCCTCACTTCCTTAAACTGAATCTGTGTGGATTTTGTGGAGAGGTGATTTAGCTGGATTACACCTAGTAGATGTTTCACAAGGCAGGATTAGAAAGTGAATCAGAAAAAGATGGCTCTGTATCCCCTGTGATACTGACTTCTGTTGGTAAGGATCACATTGATGGCTCATCGTACTGCAGTTACACAAGATATAATTCATGTGTCTTTTTAAAGTCTTGCAAATATCTGCCTGGAGAGACACCTATGGAATACACCTGTGTACCTAGTCATTTGTGCCATTTTCATTTCATCTTTGTTGTTTCTCACACGTCTTAATGGCCTTGTAGGCATGACGACATTAAACTTTGAGGAAAAAGGAAATTAATTTGTAATTACTAATCTAGTGTTGCTCATGATAGGGCATTTGTTACAATCAAGGTATTTCATCACCTCGTCCAAATGATTTCAGGGGCAACCCTATAAAGGCTTTACTGTTTCTTCCAAAGTTCAAAACCACCCTGACAGATTTGGACAGAAACAGGATAGCTCACTTGTACTAAATTCCATTTTTCGGTTGTCCCTCTTTGTTAGGAGCTGAGGGTTCCTCTGGGTCCTCATACGACACATCCATGGACTGGATCAGTGAGGAGTAAAGCATCACACCACCTCCACTCTCTTTGCCCTGATGGAGCTGTTCTGTTTATCACTATCTGTCCTCTTTAATGCCACTTCACCAAAGTAAAGGCCTTAACTCACTGGTTTGCATCTACCTCTTCTAATGCAAACATAACTGGTCAGGAATAAGTTAACTATTTATGAGACTGGAAATAGTTGTAAGAATGAGCTAATGTCATTTTAGACATCATATTGTGATGGAAACATGCGATAAGGTTGATATTGCACCAAACACCAAAGAGTTGTTAGGGTTTGTTTAACTTGCACTGAGTTCTTGATGTTTATGTTATTATTTATATATTTATATTATTTATGAACTGAAGTACCTCTGGAAACATTTGTTAATACACTTAAGCACAGATGTTAAAATGTCAAAGTCTTTCACATACTGGGATCCAACTGCATGGGCTTTATGTTACCAGTGTGCCTGTATGACAAACAAACACTGCCTCTGAGTTCTGAATAAATGCCTGAACTGTGTCTTTTGGACATTATTTGTTACAACCTGGCTGTATGCATTTAACTTGGATGCACTGTTATATCACAGGCCCAGCAGTCTGCCTTTTTTTTTTTTTTTTTTTTTTACAAATACACTTTTCTTTAAATGCAGGAAATTCCTGTACATCAATCAATGATCCTTTGCATTATTTAATTTACAGAGCCAATTCCACTGCACTTACTGATAATTTATTATAAGGCATCTTTGGCTTGACATTTACATAAGCATTGTCATTCAAGTACATGTAAAAATACACCAAAATAAACATTTAGACATCATTTATTCATATACTGATACACAGAATATTATTTGGATATGTCACTTATGTCCAAGGTTCCTCAGAGGCAGAGCAGCTACTGCACAGTCTTCCTCAGTTTCACCAGGAATGCTGAGGATGGAAAGCAGACCATGAGTTTTTATTTATTATGTATTTAAATTAGTTAGACTGTGATCATAACAGTTGCAATGTCTGACCTGTGTGGCTCATTTGGTCAGGATGAGGTCTGGCAATGTAGGGAATACTCCCAAAGGCTGGGTGTAAGTTTGGGGTCGTCTCCTCTGAAATACAGCACAAAAGTAAAACTAAGCAAGGAATGCTCATAAATCACAAATAAACACTAGCATGGTGGTCCACTACATCACTTAAAATCACCTGTGTCAGTCTCATCCGGTGCCCCCTCATTCTGGTCTTCATCCTGGATCGGAGCTTTACTGACATAGTTGCTGCCATCCTTCCGGAGGGCCGGAGCCACAATCCAATCACGGACTGGAACCTCTATGATGCATTCACACAGCAAAGGGTACGCCAAGCATCGAAGCCCTTCGAGCAGTTCAACGACCTGTGTGATACTGTAATGGAAAGGGACCGACAGTTAATGTCTGTTCTGATGCGGTCTTGCAGCCCAAATAGTGGACTTTTTTTTTTTTTTTTTTTTTTTACTGAGTATGTGAAATTTTGAGTATGCCCTGAATTTAGAAGGCAGCAGGCTGCTTTGGTAATTAAGACTAATAATAATAATAATAATAATAATAATAATAATAATAATAATAACAACAACAACAACAACAATATGCTGCATACTGTATTACACATACTGAATAATAAATCAAGTACTGGGTTCATACTTCGGAAACCTAGCATGACAACCAGTGGTAGATTGCACTGTGCCCAAAGCCCAAGCACATCAAGTACTGCGCGTAACGTAAGGACACGTTAGAGGTACTTTGTACTTTACTTGAGTATTTCCATTCCCTGCTATTTTATATAGCTAGCTAGCTACTCCAATTTTATTAGAGCTCAACATCATTTAATTTTGCTTGAAAGGCAACAGTGAAATACAAGAGATACAGACTTGGGGATATAGACAGCACACACAGCTCCAGGGTGCAGATGTTGAGTCACAGTGGGTAAAGCCAGGTGAGGGTTGATCAGGTCAAGAGCAACCTGCAATGGACATAATCCATCCAATGAATGAGCATGTGTCCCAAAATGTCATTCCCCCAGTCTTAACACTCATGATTAGGTGTTGATGTATTGTTGAATAGTTTAAACTCCGTCCACTGACCGCATGGAATCCCCATCCAGCCAGGAGCGGAGAGGCCGTGCGGAGGTCAGCGTTGTGAAACTGGACATTGTCGGGCCACTCCTCGCCCCGTCGCAGATTCCAAGATCTCCTCCAGTCGTTGTAGTTAATGGCAGCTCTCTTGAGGTGGTCCTCCCTGATGTCCATGCTCAGCACACGGCCCTTAGAGCCAACTGGGAAAATCATAAACACGCTATGAACACACAAAGTCAGTGCTGTCGCCTTCAGATAGACATGTCATTACAGAATGCAGGAATATACTGCATGCAGATATTCAATTTTCATAAACCTTGTTTAAAATGACTTTTCCTGATCTGACAGTTGAGGTCTGCCTCTTTCCTTCAGCACAGACACAAACAAAGTGATGCATTCTTATAGATGTGTTTTCAGAATGTACCATGAAAACTTTTGATGCTTTTAGTTGAGGACTGTCAACCCATTCTGAAACAGATTAAGTCAAGTTTGATGGCATGGACCCACACCAAAATTTGATGTATGTGTATTTAACGTCTGTATGTTCTTACTCTAGTGTCAATTCTCTGCCAGTGAACTTTTCAACTAATTTTCCTATCTATAAGATATTTATTTCATTCCAGCTGAATTTTTAAATTTTAAGGGAAACAATTATTATAATGTTAAATAGCCACTACTGATAACAATTGTAGCTGAAAGTTTATTTTTAATGGGGAATATTTTTATGTCATGAAAAGGAACACTCTTATTGCCCCTTCGTCCGCGTGTTACACAGGCAGGAGGATGCGGCTGAAATTAATATTGCAAAAGACCATTTTGTCAATATTTTTGTATATCAACACATGTAAATGATCACAGTGAGGATTAAAGCAAAGAACTGAGTTCTCTGGTGTGCAATTGTGCATTTATAACACACAAAATTTAACAAATAACATTTTAGTTTTTAATTCCACAATAACTTGTTCTAACATATGTCTGGCATGATCTTTGCCCAAAAAAAAAAAACCATATCATTACAACATCAAAATCCTTAAAATGGCACCTACTACTTCTCCATCATTAAAAATAGCAGAAAATATAAAAATGCAAATAAATTTAACCTTGCAAGTTTAACTGCTGGACACAACATGCTTCCTACTTCATTAGAACCTTTTCAAGACAGGAATATTGCGCTGTAATTCCGCCTCGCCGTCAGTATGAAAGGTGCAGAGGCAGGAGTGGGGGACATCATGTTCCACCTCTAACCGCCAGCCGAGAACAGTAACATTACCAGAGCTGCTACAGAGGCCAGATGGCATCCATGTGTAAAGGTAAGCACCGCTCAAGCAACATCACAAGACTGAAGAACAGTAATGCTGGAGCAGGTAGTGTTGCTGCCAGCCAACATAAGTAATTATGAATCGCTGTCACCCTGTCTGTCCTAGCGACTTTTCGCCACACTTCTGCCAGGAAAGGAGCATCTGTCCCTGGCTGTAACAGCAAGGACGCTCCCACTGTTGACTGCTGGTGATAGTGTGATGTGATTTAGAGCAAAAAACTTAAACTCACAATGTCTGACTATATAAATGACTATAAATAGTTTGGTGAGACATGTTTAGATTTACAGTTGGAAACACAATAAAAACAACCGTTATGATGTGTACCATTCATGCCTCTTTTGGTTTTGCAACATCTGACATGCTGTATCAAATGACACGTTGGAGCATCTTAGTATCATATTAGTAACTGATGTCGTATGGATTCAAAGCTGTGTATAAACACCTCAAGTCTATCTAAATTTTGAAATGACTTGCTTAAAAGAAAAAAAAGCCAAAGTGAGACAATGACAGAATGATGGGTGCAGACCTGCTCTGGACAGGAACAGAGACATGGCCCCGGACCCCGAGCCTGACTCCAAAACACAGTCTCCCTCTGTGATATCCATCATCATCAGCATAGTAGCTGCATCCTGGTAACAGAGAGAAAGAATCAAAACATACAATATTTGTCATCAAAACAGAATAGAAATACAGGATTATGGCACACCTACCTTAGGGTAGGAGATGGCTGGCCCCCTCTTCATATACAGCACAAAATCCTCCAGACTGGCCCGACGCGTGAGGATGGGGACCCCCCTGCTCGTCTTCAGGAACCGACCTGCAGGCTGCCCAGCCATGTCATCGTGCGGGATGGTCCCCCAGCTGCTCTGCAGACGTTCCCCCGCCCGAAGCTTGAACAACTTCCTGAACGCCACCCGCCCTTTCTTACGATACTCCGCCACAAGCAGCTCCCCAAACGCAAGCAGCCTCTCCCCAGGAAGAGTGGGTGACATCGATCTTTCGTCCTCATGAAGTGTTCCCTTCAGCTGAGCGTCTAAGGTTTCTGAATCCTCATTTTCAGGATGTGTCCCATGTCCACTTTCCTCTGGTGCACAGTTTGCGACTGACACCTGGATGTCTGCAGTGTCTTGCTGGTTCTGCTCCCTCAGCTGAGTCACCTCGGGGCTCAGAGCGTCCTGGGGCAGTAGACCACTGATCCTCTCCAGGGGGGACAGGGGTCGCCTCCTTCTTGACAACAGTGCTTGTCTAGAGGTCAGCGTGGTGCTCAGGGGTGCAGGGTCTGAGCTGTCTTCCTTGTCTTTGTTCCATTTCACAGAACCAGTTGAAAAAGTTCTTATTTCCCTCAAACATTTATGGAGTTTTACAAGTAGGATCCTGTTTCTGAGGTGCCTCTGGCTGGGTGTGCTCATTCTGACCAGTCTGTTCATAAACATGAGTCCAGCAAAAGGCATTTGCACAGCCATCACTTAAGATTATGACACAGCATTTACAATGAAACGAACACCTGAGTCCAGAAAGCATTACACACCGATACAACGCGAGAGACTCCACTTACTCCACCTAACTGTGGGTCGTTCGTCTTCCCTCTTCTCAGCCGGTGTGCTGTCCACTGAGGTCACCATGCCGGAGGAGCCCACGTGAAAGACGTCATAACAGAGCGACACGCGCAGTAGTTTAAGTCTACCAGCAGATGGCGATATAGTTTTTGTTCTGATGACAGGTCTCAGTTAGCCAGGTCATGGTTGATTCTAAGTGATGTATCGGAGGCAACTGGACTTGTTTTCGGTTCTGGAAGATGTGTCACTCCTGACAGGCTTCTTCGGTTCTGACCAGGACCCTGGAAAAGCAGAAAGTCTTCTCCTTCAAGAGGCTGGAACAAGAAAATGTTTTTACCTGAAGACTGACTCCAACTATGAGCGACACCAATGCCTTTCCTATCAATCAACCAGTTGGTTACTCGAATACATAGTCAAATACATTACATTATCTACTAGTGTTTATGCCAAACTCAGTTAGACATTACACTCATGCAACAGTCCAACAGTCTTATTACAGTCAGAATGGGTCATGTTTGCATTTCTTTTTCATGTCATATAACCGAAAAGAGTGTCTGTGAGTTTGTGTAGTGGGTTGGTGTGAACTTCAATTTTGACTTTTTATACTAGACTGATGCAAATTATTATCATGTGTAAAATCTGCAGATTATTCCCCCCATACATCGCAAATAGTGGGAAATGTTGTCACAACATTCAGGACCAAAATGACACTTTCACACACGTTTTGTTTGTTTGTCCAGCCAACGGAGCTAATCTAAAAATGTATTTAAACAACTGCAGAAAAATAATTTAAAGGACAAGTATAAAATCTTCTCATTCAGGGGGCTGGAACAATGAAATGTTTTTACCTGAAAAATGTCTTCAGCTATGATCAAAATAGTAGCCAATTACTTTTCTACCAATCAACCATTTGATTACTAACTCCTCCTGTCCGATGCACCCGCATAAACTGTTGGACGGTTTAAATAATTATACTTTATGTAGTCTGCATCGTTACTAATTACTTGTATAAATACTGTTACACTCGTAGGTAATGCTCGCACTGCTCGTACAAGTACAATGTGAAATGAAAAAAGTGTTTTCTAACCTCTACCTCCCGCATGAACACCTCGTTTCCTGTGTCAGAAATGTTCATGTTGTTCGACTTCCTCTCGGTGTTGGCCATGACGCTCTGTAAAGAACTACAAATGAGAGGGATGATACATGTGCGAACATTTTCAACTTCATTTAGGATATATTTTAAAAATATAAATAAATACATTTTTTAAAAAAAATGCGCGCTAGCATGCCCTGATATTCTGCAGACATTTCCATCCATTCATTCCAATGTTATGATTGCAAATATAATTAGAATCGAACGTCAGAAAAACTGAAGCAACAATTCTTCTCTCAATCAAAAGATGTTCGGTGCAGTGACGTCTAATGTCTGTGGCCTTTAGTTCAATTAGTAGTTTAGAATATGGCACCAGGGTAGACACAGTACATACTTGAATAGTTTTGGAGTTCTGGCACAGCAACATTCGCAGTTCATCTTTCATTATAACAAACACGCAACAGGTCATAGACACCAGTGGCACGCAGGAAACACAAAAGAAACAGAAAGAGTCTTACAGAAATGGAGGCCTCGGCTGTAACGGGGAGACCTGAAGGCAGCACGAATACAGACGCTTGTTGTCTGATAGCAGCCAATGGGAGGGCGGTGCGCCGGACTCGCCAGCGCGCATGCCCTCGCGGAGCCACACGTGGTTGGTGTAAACCACGCACGCAGACTCAAGCAGTGCTTCAGAAATGGCGGCCGGTGGTGGGAGTTCTTCGCTGCAGCTACCCTGCGTTTTTTCACCCAAATCACGACAGTACTTAGCATTGTGTGCCCAGGATGGCAGACTTCGCATTTGGAACACAGATAGTAAAACACTTCATCAAGAATATGTGCCTTCAGCCCATTTGAGTGCCACTTGTATCTGCATAACCTGGGGACCATGCCGGACAGTCAAGGTACGTGAGACTGATATGGAATTCCCTGCTGTTAGCTATATATGCTAGCGAGGCCTTAGCAAGCAGTTTGCGCTATTTTCTTACAGAAGTGGACAAGCTGAAACATGAGTAATGTAACAATTCACTAAGGAAATAGCTCTGAAGTCATGGAGCACTCGACTATGTGTTCACGGAAACGCTTTATTTGTGTCTGACGCAGAGTTGCTTAGCAGGCAACCGCGTTAGCCGTCAGCTAGCTTTCAACAGCTGCGCAGGACGCACATGTTAGTCCCACATGGTAGTCAAGAAAACATGTAACAATACCTAAATTCGGTGTTTCAGTATGAACTAATTTTAAGGAATGTTTATTGCAGCTACATTATTCCAACCAGTTATTTCTAATCATCGTTAGACCTTTAGTAGTGCGAATAAACTCGTTATTTAAGTTAGCACTAGCCCATCAGAGCTACAGCAGCGTGTGCCACCATGACACTTCTGGAAGAAGAGGTTCAAAAAGTTTTACATTTTGCTAACCGTTACACACAAGAGACGCTATTTAGTTTTTGACAACATGTAACCACTGAATCATATTTGCTTCTTGTCTTGTATTAAACGTGAATAGCGTTTCCCTGAAATTTAACAGTAGTGCTGTCCCATGCTTAATAGGTGTTTAAGCTAGCTAATTGTTAAAATATAAATTTAGAAGCAGTCAGAGGCATGTACCCTACTGAACTGTCACTGTTTGTGTAGAATGGCAATTACATTGAATTTATTTAACTGAGATTTTAATACAACTACACGTCCCGCCTCCTGATGTTCCAAGCATGCCTCCTACTAGTCATTTGTAATATTTGAAATAGGTTAACATTACAGATGCACACTGTTTCAGGAGGGGCCTCAGAGGAAGAAGAGAAAATCAGAAGCTGGGCAGGTGGAGGAGAAGGCAGACCTGCTGGCTATGGGCACAGCAGCGGGTACTGTCCTCATCTACAGTACAGCAAAGGGATCTCTGCACTGTACCCTGGTGAGTCTGAGGTTGAACACTCTTTAAACATCCTGACTTAAACAACATGTCCTACAGAGAAGATGTTTTATTTCATAGAAAGCCATACCTTGGCAAGTGAAAGTGTGGATAAGAATAGTATTGAAAAGAACACGTTTTTTTGTCAAAGTGAAACCTGTAAGCATTACTGTTGCATTGGTGTTTTACACCAATTCCAATTACAGGGTCATTTGTTTATCATTGCTGTCACTTTCTGTCTCTGCCAGGATGGAGGCCACAGTGGAGCAGTGAATTGTGTTCAGTGGCACCCTGAAGACAGTATTTTGTACAGCGGGTCAGATGATACAAACATTGTAGAGTGGGACTTGCAGACAGGCAAGACACGAAGGTCAGTAAATAGTTTGTTAGTTGAGAAACTGTATGTATTGAAAAATAAATCTGAGAAAGAATGTAGTAGCATCTCTTGATTTGGAATGAGAAACATGTATCCTAGGAGTTTTCTGTTAGACATATAATTGGCATCTTGAGAAATACCACAGTAAGTAAGAGCAGCAGGAGTTGGATAAAGTGTAAAAGCTGTGATATTTTAACTTTTATCAGCAACATAATCTCCCCTCTGTTGGTCTTTTAAAACTACATAAACACACATTATGATCATGGTGGTAGTGTCTTTTCAATCAGAAATTATATCAGACAAGCACTGACACAGGCTTTGTAAGAGATGGCACCTTAGTTTCATTTAGGCGATTATTAGAGCTGGGCAGATGAAGCTTTATGAAGCTTTGGGGCTTTCTTTCTATTGATGCCAAGAAAGATCCTAAGATTGGATGCTTATGTGAGGTAAAAGTACAATAACCCTGTGTGTTATTAAATCTTTAATACCTTTTGTTCTGAAGTGCTGCAACAAATGTAGATGTTTTTTGTGCATGGTTCATAAAGCCTTGATGAAGAATATGTTTGGCAGACAAGGAAATATTAATTTGTCTTTTATATGTAGTGATGACATTTGTTATAACACCATTGTTAATTTCTTTTTCAATGTAACGTTTCATTGACAGTGCTATTACCCTTTACCAGATAGAAATGGTCACATACTTTGTTTCTTGTGTGAATCACAGTTTATCAGTTATAACATTTGTGAAGTGTTCATGCCTGTTTCAGTGCATTGTACAAGCCTCAGAGCTTCAGTATCATTGGCCCATCTCTAGCTGTTGTAGAATCACATAACATCAGGTTATTTGACTGACTAATTTGTAACAACTTTTCAAGCTTTTAAAACACTAACAACCTTTTTATTACAACATGCTCCTCGAAATAATGGCTACATAGCAGACATACAATGTGAATCATTTAAGTCTCTTGATGAATTAAATCAGATCAGTACCTGTGCATCTCCTTATCCATGTTATTAGATGACTGTGTTAACATTCTGCTCAGTCAGTATATGTCTGGCCCCTGTTACTCAACTCGTTTTAATGTGCAAGTGCAGTAACTTCTCACATTTAAGGCCGACTCGCCTAACTTTGTGCAAGGTTGGGCTCCCCCTTTGTCATTCACTGGGGGAAACACTGAACCTCTCCACTAGTTGCAGATATGTGATCTGGAGATGTTATGAACGAAATGTTAACAGGATTTTGGAGGCCTGTTGATTCCAAACACAGTAGCCCTTTTTAGATAGAACAGGCAGCACATTTGCTCCAAGGAGAGGGTGGCATTTTGCTGCCCTATCCTCCTAAAACGGAGGTGTGATATTCCTCCTTTTCCAAATGCCGCCCCTTGGCCACCACTGGGGTAGGTGTAGACATGTGACGTAAGGCACGAAGTTGGGCTGTGAACAGTGACAACGATTTTGTCTGCAAAATAAGAGCTTTACATCGCACCCCATTGCAGTTTAGAACTGAGTTCTTAGCAGAGGGCTTTTAATTTGAAAGTTTGTAGCTTGCTGCTACAACAACAAGCGGGAAAAACAAACAAACAGCTGCAGAAACTGAGGAAACCCTAACATCTCTTGGATCTCAGCAGCTGTCCAGTTGCTCAAATGAATTTCTGCAGATGAAGTTATGAACTGACTGCTGTGATCAGCTGTTTCCTGGTTTTAAAACTCTCCGACTGTGGGTTGCACAACAGTGCGCGTCATCGACACCTTGGATTTAGATAGTAATGGAGGTGGCGATAAGTGGACCCTCTGAGGCGGCAAATTGGCAGACCAAAACAGACCTCTGATTTACCGACCTCTGTCTATATCCGCGGACCTATCCACAAAAAGGATGGCTAAATTGGCGGCTTGCTGCCCTGTATAAAAACAGCTAGTGTTTCACACAGATTCAGACTTGGATTGTGGCAGTGGCTGTCCAGCTGGGGTCCCATAGAGCATGCGCACTCAAGACCTCCGCCAACAGAGTCGGCTAACTTACGGTTTAGCGCTGTGCTATCTTGAATGAAAATAAAATCATTTAATCGGTGACTCTTCCTTGTATTGGACCAAATTGCTCAAGTTTCGACAGTAAAACAAGTAATATCACGACAGTTTTGAGGCTTTTATTACCGTTTTACAGATGTGTCTCTCTCAATATTAGCTTTTGGGAAAAAGTCCCCAGCACATCACATGTCGATGTTTTTATTATATGGCTTGGCCACGACAAAAACTGGCTTCAAAGCATTGGCGCTCTTTGTGGAGGCTCGATCTCGACAATGAGACAGCGGTTGTCTTTGGAGAGGAAGTTGGACAATTTTATTGTCTCAGCTTCTTATCACATAGAAAAATAGGTTGAAAGGGCAGAATGTGGATGCAGCCTAAGTAACGAGCTCTCCCACCTGCATTAGGACCTGACACTTTACTCACAAGCACTGAAATACACTTACAAGCCTTATCGTTGATGGCTCTACCATCATGCATTTAGTATCACTGTATTTCATCATAAACACCCTTTCCCCCGGTGGCTGATTTAGTAGCTGCACCGTCATGAACAGTAATATCCCCATGAATCCTCACTTGATGCTTACTAAAGACCATCTGTGGTTCAACAAATGGTTTAGAGACCCCTAAACATGTTTTGTGCTTTTCCTACTGCTATTAGGAGGAGTGCAGTTGTACATAATGTGTGCATCTGAATGTTCCTGTAAAGTTTCAGGCTCTCTACTTAATTGTGAAAAAGGAAAATACTTGAGCTGCCACGTGAAGTTGATGATTTGAGTCAAGAGCCCTAGTTGATATGCATCGTCTTTTTTTTTCTGTAGGAGCAACAGCATGGCAGGCTGTAAACTTTATAGTCTTAAAGTGACACAGAACTATTAGTAAGCAGATTATGGTGTAAGAAAAAGAGGGTGCCATGACGCCATTGTGTCGGCTGCTGCAGCGCTCTATTCTCCTGGTGAAGTTGGCTAAACTAACTTTGAACCAGATTTTGGTAGAACCCCCTCTGCAGGAAATATCATGCATGGGGTGCTAGAGTTTTATAACTGAAGTATGAGCAGGATGCACCATTTTACTTGTGTGTGTGGATATCTGATGTTTTCACATTATACATAGGGAAGAAAGACATTAATACGCGAGTCTTGCTAATCGGGCAACAAATTCTGGTCTGGTCTAAAAGAAATTCTGTGGTAGAAAACATTACAGATGAAGTTGGATCAGATATTAAAGAACAAATACAGTGCCATGGAATATTGTTAACAAGAGAGTAAATATAATCCCATAAAATGTACTTTAAAACTTATTTCACGGGCACAGTTTATCATTGGCTTTCTTGTTTTCCACAGTAAGTGGAAGGCGGACCGTGCAGCAGTGACCAGTCTGGCTGTGAGTCCTGATGGCAAACTGCTGCTTTCAGCTGGTCAGGTAATCAAGATGTGGGACTTGGACACCAAGGAGGTTTACAGGGTGAGTGTCTTTTGTTTAATTAGCTGATTGATATCTATGTTCATTGTTTTATATGAATTATGAAAATGTTGATTCTAAGTTGGGTTGAAGAGAAACAATGAGTTTAAGAAAGCAGTCAAACATGGGCCTGACACCCCATACAGAAGTCTCAACCACCGTGCTCTTTGGTATTTTTCTCCATGCAGAAGTTCACAGGCCACTCCACGGCTGTGACGACCCTGTGCTTTGCCACCACGAGACCTCCTGACAGCAATGGTCTCTATTTCCTGTCTGGTGCTGCACATGATCGGCTACTCAGTGTTTGGTGAGTGTTTGGTGCTTAGTGATGCTCTGTTGTAAACACTTCATTTAAATTTCCTGCTGTAGACCGGCTTTGGTAGTCATGCTTGCTTGCTTATTTATGATGACTGATTGCAGGCAAGTACGAGAGGATGGAAAGGACAAGAATTCAGTGGTGTCCTTCACACTGACGGACGAGCCACAACACATCGACCTTGTCACATCGAACAGCAAGGAAGAGGTCAGTGGAGAAACATCTTGTATACACTCAGTGCTGTAATAATGCATTGTTTTGTACTGAACTGTTAGATTTGCTCTGTAAATCAAACATCCACAGTTAAGTAATTGCATGTAAAATTCTGGTTAACAAATGCAATGCTGACCTTGTATAGAAGCATGCCTTTAGCCAAGCAATAATGTTCCTCCATGTGGTGTAATTATGTTGCTCTGAAAAAAAAAATCCTGTTTACATCACATATTTACGATGTACAAATGTTTGTGTGTGATGTTTTACACAGGCGCTGAGGATGGCAGTAGTGTGTAAGGATGGGCAGTTGCATCTCTTTGAGCACTTTTTAAATGGGTAAGACCTTAAAAACACTCCATACTGTATTAAACAACGTAAGACAGGAAAAGCAAATCTTTCTTCTTGTTTAAGAGGCAGTTTGTAATCCACTCTTGTTTTGATTTGTTCTGAATATGTCCATACTTAAAACCAAAGATTTGATTCAAATATCACATCTAGCAGCATCACAATTGAAATTCTGGAGTTGCTCTTCTGTGACAGCTTAATCCTGAATTGCAAACAGGTGGATGTTATGATACACAGGACCTCTGTGGAGGCTGAAAGTGCTGTTCTTAATTTTTCATTCGGTGTAGCGCCCCCGATGGGCGTTGATTAACAATTGCACTGCTTCTCCCTCTGAAGTGTGTCGTGTGGCATCCTATTGTTGGATAATAAATCTCATCTTATACATTTTCTTCAGTGTTGCATACTTGTATGCTTGTGGCCTATCTAAACATCTGTCCCTACAGGCCCTGTAAGAAGCCCATGTCACCCTCATGTACGGTGCAGATGTCTGACACAAAGGACTCTCCAGTCCCCATCCCACTGCTGGCTGCTGGCCTCGGAGCGGATACACGGAGCATATTGCTGGCCTATGGCAACCACCTACAGCCTGTCATGGAGAAAGTGGTGAGTACACAAAAGGATGCATAAATGCACAGTCTCTCTCTACTAGGGTTAGACCATCATATAGATTTATATGAGCAGTCATATTTTGACCAGTTGATATAATGTACTGTCTCCTCCACATTTAGAGCACATTTTTCTGGTGTGTGTGAAAAAGAGTAGAAAAAAGATTGGACATAAAAATTGTTAAACATTACCCAAAAATATCTGTAAACTGAATGTGTAATGTAACTCACTGGTAGTCCATATGTTGGATATATAGGACCTGTTTTTGAACAAAACTATTGTATTTAGAACAAAATGGAGCTTTATTTGAAATCAAGCAAGATTCACAGAGACATAGTGTCCAACCGATAATGAAAGCCGATATTACAGGGGGTGCAATCACCGACAGCCGATATGCGAACGATATAGTGAGTTTTTGAGCTGAAATGAAAACAAGGCTTGGATTGTGCATAGATTTTGCACCGATATGATTATGCAATAGTACAGTGACAGTAGTACAGATTTCTTAAACCAATGTCTTTATTCTGTTAACATTTAACAAACTTTTTTTTAAATGACATTTAACATTTGAACTTGTTCCGTCAAGCTGAGAAAAAGTGCAGATTGGCATACAATCAAAAATAAAATTAATAATGTAGCAGAACTTTCAATAAATAAATAAAAATCAATAAACAAATCCAGATAAACAACCTGCTGTCAGCCAGTGTCTGAGGGACTTCACTGAAATGTGAGCCGAGCCAAAGTCTCTGGCTGAGCTCAGCGCACCCTACTGGACAAAATAAATCAGTACACCACCAGTGCTTTTGTCATTGTCACACTTTTGACACAACATTTCACCGACACGATAGAACCCCCGGTAGAAATTGGGCCGTTCTATCGGGCCCGATATATCGGTGGCCAATAATTGGTCGGTCACTACAGACATATTGATGTCTATGATTGACAACTGGGTGCACAGTTACTTAATGAGTCACGAGGGAAATGGTGATACTAAATGTGTGACAGCTTCCTTTATGATATATTCAGTTTTATGTTGACTATGTTCAGGTTTTGGTGAAAATAAAATGCATCCCTAATTCTTCAGTAGTGAATTTTTAAAATTGAAGATGGACACCATCCATCGTTAGTAGTTTCAGATAAATAATGTTTGCATTACTAGTCTTAAAAGCCTGTGGTGGTCAAACTTTTCTTTCTTTTCCCTCCCTGCCCTGCTCCTTCCTCCCATTTACAGGAGATCAACACATCAGAGAGACACATCTGTTTGACCCGGGATGTTCAGACCAGCTTATCCCTTTCAATTGAAACCGCAGTTTCTAAGGTATCAGTTATTACTTTTTTTTTTTTAAATATGATTCAGTTTAGATAGGTGTATTCTGCATGCTTGCATGTTCTCTGGACCTTGTATGGTCTTATTTTCAAATCCATGCACACTGTAGGTAACCTTTAAGGCCCCTACACACTGCCCAGACGTCCAACTGCCTTATCCAACCACCCTCGGACCACTCTGTTGCCTTTTGTCTGACCCGTTCGGCAAAAAAATTGCATTGAACACACCGCTATGACGTGGTGCCAGCTCCACAGTAGCGTGTACGTTCTGCGCTTGTGCAAGATGCAATAAGCGGATGGCTCTAGTGTTAAAGACGCTGGACGAGGGGTTTATGCATGCAACTGTCTTTACTATACACACACACCACGCTGATTTGCTAGCACACCGCCAATCAGAGAATCCAATGGCTCAGACATCTGACAACAAACCTCCTCAGACTTCGCATGCTGATTTGGAGCAGACGGCATCCGAGCGGCTCCAAAAGCTTCCAACACAGCTGAACACACCGAACATATTTGTTCCCGCCCTCGTCCAAGTCTCTCCAAACGCTTCAGACATGCAGTGGTTGGGCCGGTGTGTTCCTGCCTATAGATGTGACTAAGGATGAAAACATGATTTTTAATTTCCTGTTCCAGGTGAAAACTCCCATTGTGAACACCAATAGCAAAGTGTTGGTCCCAGGCCTTCCTGGTCATCAGGCCCCAGTCAAGGGGACGGCACAGGGATTAGAGAAGAGGAAAAAAGATGCAGACACCAAAGAGGTGGGTACTGTGTTGATGAAGATAAACAAAACAGTGGCTCACCGCTTCTTTTTGTTGTCTGGCGACTTGTTGGTGCAGACTCTTAACGTTTTCATGATAACCAAAATGTTGGCACCAAGTGTTGGTACAGGTATGAGTCACATATCACTAATGAACATCGAGTAGATAATCCTTCTCAGATGTGATAATAGGGACACAGATTTAGATGTAAGAGCATTTTGATTTCATCAATTCACTCTTTATTTTGGACACATCTTCATTAATGTACTTCACTTGTACTTTACATTACACATTCAGTTTACTGTAGTGAAGAACTTTGAAGTCAATTCTACTGATATGTTCACATAATATGTTAAAAGTGATGTTATGTTTCCATTTGGCTTTTTGTACCCCCAGACTTATTGTATGTGATGAGGTGATAAAACTGTACATTGGATAGATATAAAGTGTGTGAGCAGATATCAGCTGATTCCTGTCCACCTAAAATCCCTCTGTTTCCTGTAGATGTCGATAGCAGAGCGAATAGGTGAAATCGATCTGTCTTCAGTTTCCAAGGGGAGGGGAGCTCCTAAAGGGACGGTGTCTTTACAGACGGACAATTTTGCAGTGCTGCTGGTACAGGGCCTGGAGAGCAGCGATGCCAACATCCTAAATGTAAGTTTTCATCTCAGTGTGGGCTCTGAAATGAAACATTCAGTTTAGCAAGATCAAAAACCGAAGTGATTTGTTTTTGCAAAGATTGTGCTTTATCCATTTAAAAGGTGTAAAATGCAAATGTACTATCAGCAAGAACTGAAATTTCAATTCAACCCCAGAACATTTTTTTTAAACCACGTCTGAAAGTCTTATTAAGCTCACCTAGGTGTCATCATGACCCTCTATCTAAAATTGTCAAAATTGTTGTTTTCTTTGTCCCTCCAACAGAAAGTTTTTCAGACTCGCAAAGAGATGGTGATAAAGAAGACAGTGGCTCGGTTACCCCTACCTGCCGTTTTACCTTTGGTAGAAGAGGTGAGCGCCAGTTTTCCATGATATGATATTCATGATGATGAATATCTCAAGATGTGTTTTTTTTTTTTCTTTGTTTGTTTTTTATGAATTTTTTAAAAAAAAGCCCAGATCTTCTGTCACACTCAGGATTTCGAAGTGACGTTGGGGTAAGTGTTCAATGATTTACTTCAGGTTTAAACCTGTCTTTTTATCTCTTTTTCTGTAGATCACAAAGAGACTTCAAGGGCACCCTTTTACGTAAGTTGAGGCTTGGCAGAACAACTCTGAGTATTTGCTTATGTATGTAGATATTACATTAGTTACAAAGACTTATGTCAGACCTGCTGATTTTCAATTGTAGAATTGATTTTTACAATCAGGCACCCTATTCACAGCATATACATTTGTTCCTTTCACACAGGGCTGTTTTAATGGTGCGGTGGCTCAAGGCTGTTCTTATGCATCACACATCATACCTGGCATCGGTGAGTCCACTTTCCACTTGGATCACACTCTGTCTCGACTGCTGATATAAGGCCCTCAGACTCCAGTTTGTTGATGCTTGCTTGATGTCCTGAAATGACTTCCACACAGATGTGCTCTTTAGGCTCTCAACAGTCAATACAGACCATGTATGCTTCCTTTGAGCAGCGAAAGCATATAAACATCCAGCAGCCTTTTGTGAATATCGCTTCCCTTTGTTGACATTCATATTTAATTGCAGTCATTAGCTCCACCACACCACAAACATTATGTGATTGACTATTATGAAGACAAAACTATCATATCTAGTAGCTTATTGTCCATTAATTTATTGTTTTTTGGGCACCCTGTGACCTTAACCAGTGCCCCGTCAGCAAGCCAACATTTTGACATTTTTCAAACCTGTAAGGCTATACAGACCATTTATTCTTAACAAGAGATAAACTTAACCTGGGACATTGTGTAGATAAATATGGAGTTTGGTCGGCCTATTTAGCTGACCTAAGGTGTACCTTAGCAAAGTTTCATCTCATCTTAAAGTGTTGACTTGTTTGGGTGTTTTGTGCTGCTGAAATGTTTTTACCCTCGGCTGATCTATCTGTGTACCCAACAGCTGCCAGACCTTGTTACCCAGCTGGGAGTGCTTTATCACATGATTGAGAGCAGAGTGAAGATGTTCCACAAGCTAACAAAGCTGCATGGGAAACTGTATCTCCTAATGACGCAGGTAGGTGTCCTCTTGTATAGAAATAATCACGCTGCCTTTGTTTTTAAGCGTTTTTAAATGAGACTCTGATGTAATAGGTAGGTGGAAGGGATTCTTGTATCCCCTGCCTGATGATGTTGTGGTGCCAAGCCAAACATTCGCCAAGTAAATGTCCCTCAGCTCTCTGTTTGGAACCTGACTATGGAAGAGTGAGGGGAATTGGTGTCAGATATTTGCCAGATGGTGATGAAGGTTAATGCTTTTCCCTTGTATGATGATGTTTACTATACACTGAGCCATCAAGTATAGAACTACTCACTACAATGCACTGCCTTGGCAGTCTTTCACCTTGTTCAGTTTAAACCTTCAGTTTAGACCTGTGCTTTCCACATCAGCCCTCAGCTACACCTTTCCAGCAAGAACAATAATGTTCCAAAATGTTGATACTTCACAACTTTTTTTCATATACACACTGACAAGGTGAACAGTGATATCTTCTATAAAAGGTCTAGCGATGTCTCCAAAATCAGCATCCTAGACATGCGTCAAGTTCAGATTGCCTGTGTGATTTAACATCGAGACAATGATTTCAGAAACAGATGGATATGGTCCCAGTGCAATTTCAGAATCATCAACCTGCTATATAAAACCACAGCCTGGGTATGATGCATTATCTTGACAATTTCTATCTATTTGCACAAATGAAGTCACTGTTGGTGGCGTCCCTGGCCACGGATGTGATTTCACAGGATCTGTATTTATACTTCTTTCACAAAGAATGCACATCAAGGTCTTAGCTCCACCTCTGCTTTTACAGACCTAATCCTGTTAAGTGGTCATGAAAATGTCCAGGCCGTAATTGGATCTGGTGTGTGATGACATGACTGGGTAGACCCTGTGGGCCCTGAGGGCTGGGCTGATAAACATGTTAGCAAGCATTTAAATAGCACAACAACATTTGATGACTCTTGTGTGAGTTTTTTTAAATCGTGTGTTTTTTGTTCAACAAATCATGACACTGTTTGCATTGTTTTTATGTGAAGATGCATTTAATTGACAAGTGACTGAAAAGGATAGTTTCTGAGCGAATCTTCCACTGGATCTGACACATCTTTCCTTATTCCACTAGGTGGCGACAAGTGACAGCAGCAACACAGTTACAGATGTTGACCATACAGCCAAGCTGGTGTATGAGGAGGGTAAGTGTTCCATTTGTAGTTTCTTTGTTCATGTTCAGTCTTACTAATCTTGCATTTCCCAGCTGTCCTTGTTGGAGGCTCTGCAATTTCTTTGGTCCCTTAAATGTCATGTTAAGAATCTCAGTCAGTCTGAGTCCCAGTGAGTGAGTCTGATGAGCAGTGAGTAGCAGCTGACAGACATTTTATTTCTGTCTCTGCTTCATCAGTTTTATATTTTGGATGAATGATTGACTGGAGTGAATCCTTATGCCTGCTGCAGTGCAACAGGTCACTGTGGTCAGGCAGCGATCTTGACACTATTGTTTTGACTGGCATTCATAATCTTGTCAGTTCACCTTAAGTCATTCAGGACTGCTCTCAAAGACTGCACTGAATCAGTTAAGATTTATGAAGGCTGTGTTGCCCATCATGCAGCCACTCTTGGTGATGCACAGCACGCAAACATGACTCCTGTTGCCTGGCAACCTGACCGGCAGCGTTCAGATCCTCCCTTTTGAGCAGAACAACAAGGCCCCGCTCTGTTCACTCTCATTTCTCATTACCGTACTGTATAAAACGCTTTATTGAACCACATAGAAAATTGGCTTTCAGGAAATAATTAAGCTGCGCTTTGAGGTCCTCTACCCGTCAGTGGTCCAGGATGTGAAGGTTCATTCTGAAAAAGCTAATGAACAGGAGGCTGTTACAGTCAGGGTGGATGCTGCTGTACACTTATTATGGGACCAACATGGGAACCTGACGGGAAGTTTCAGAGTTATCAATCTAGTAAAACAGTAAAGCCAAGTTGTGTGAGCAGCATGCACAGCATCACTGAGTGTGGTTAATTGATCGGTCACTTGTGAATGATTGTTGTGATCTTTGATTGCTGTGGTTGTTGCCTGTGTGGCCATTCATTGTACATTAATTAATCACTATGAATCATGAGCTGGTATTAGTATAATTAGAAGAGCTGCAGATAGGTCTGTAAAAATACAGGATTATGTTTAGGTGTATATACTGTAAATGTGATGCAGACAATAGGGCTGCCAGCTAGGAAACTGTTCCTGTTATGATGATCTATAAAATAAGCAACACGATTAAGCAATTTTTCTCATTGAAGTGCTGGTTGCATGTTACAATAATGGTAACAGTCCCTCAGATTGACCCATTCCATTGTTTACTCTGTCCAGTGAATACATCTATCATTTGTCAAATAGGTTTTTAATGTCAGTTGGCCTGCATCAAAACTGTAACCATTGTCCACACTGCGTAAGCTGTTGGGTTTGCCAGAGCATAACATCATGCTCATAGTCCACAGTGATATTCTCACTCTTTTCTGTACAACATCGGCCTCATTTTTCTGTTCAACATCATACAAGTGTATTAAGTTATGATATACAATACAATATTCAGTGATATCTGAGGTCTGCCGGTGAGTGTTTGCAGCAGATGGTGCCTGGTTGACCTGATGGGGCAGATAGCCTCAGCAAATCATATTGACATCCCTCCCTCCTCCACACAGTTGGTATTGTTGTCATAACCAAATGGCCCCGCCATGGTATTGAAATGCAAATATGCGCCGCCTCTTGCATGAAATGTATAAACAAGTGAAAGCATGAGGGGCTTTGTCCTTTCTTTTTTCCCCTCACTTGTTTCTCATGAGGGAGGGCTTGTGCAACCACTGATGTAATGGAAACAGTTTTGCAGCATCAGCTGATGGATTTTGTTTTCCTTTTGTGTGCCCTTTACAGAATCATCTGATGAAGATGAGGCCTCTGGTGATGAAGGTCTTCCGGATCATGACTCTGATGTAAGTTGCCAGACTGAGCGTGCACTTTTATGATCTAAATAAGAGCTGACGCAATACTGCAACAGATGAGAGTCCTGGCTAACAAGTGACGTTTGCCCTGTAAACTGGTGCATGTCCACAAACGACTGTCCAGTTTTTATGTAGAGCACCAAGATGGATGTTGGGGATGACTGAGTCCACAGTTGTCCGAATTTGTATTTACATCTGTTCAACCAATCATATTGTCTTGATCTGTACTCAGAACGTGCATGCTTCAACTGGAAGGGTGATGTCTGACCAAAAAATGGTGGGAATTAACTGAGGAATTAATTAATTCAAGCCAAAAACGGACATGGGCTGATCAGAAGTAACTCTTTTTCAAAATTTTTCAAAAACTATTAACTGAACTGCCTCAGAACTGAGCTGAACTTAAGATCAATGTGGTTAGATCACAGGAGTAAGAACAATTTACAGAGCAAGGGTTTTTTTTTTTATGGACATGAATGAATAAACTTCAGTCAGCTACCCAGTGAGAATTCTTCCAGAGGGATATTGGGATATTGACACATTTTACTTGGTGTTTTTACTCTTAAAAAATACATTATCTGTACACGATACTTGTTTTCAGCAAAATACTTGCCCAACTCTAAAGTTTATTTTTGTTCCTCAGAATTGGGAGGAAGAGGAGGAGGAGGCGGCGATGGAGGAGAAAATGGAAGAAGACAAGGAGGAACATGCAGACGAGGAAGAGGATCCAGGCAACAGAACAGATTCCAAAGCTAATGGAGAGGAAGACATGGAGCACGGAGACGAGAGCGAAGAGGAATGAGGAAACTCGCCAGTCATACATTAAATGGACCTGAAAGAGTTATATATATAAACTTTCATTTTATTTTTCATGCTTTTGATTTTATTATCAGAACAAAGTTTGGTTTTACAAAATCAAGGGACACATGTTGTAACGCAGGCAGCTCAGCCCTGTGCCTCGCCACAACACAGTTCAGATGCAAGAATGGTGATGCCATTCTGTCTTTGTGCCCCTGTCTGAGGAACAGATGCAGAAACATTTTGCAGAGAAAGTCAAAACATTCTGTAGAATAAAATTGATGCAAGTTCTCCTTTCTGCTGTGATTTCAGTCTACATCCCAGCCTCGCAGCCTGATGAGTTTGCATTTAAATGACTGAAAAGTTAATATGATGCCGTTCCAGTTTGCCTACAGTGCAGTCTGCATTCCAAATTTTATGTCATTATGAAATAAATAGTAATAGAGTATATTGTATGACCAGGTTAACAGTTGATGAGATGGCGCTCTGTGAATGGTTATGCTAACTTAACTCTGTAGGCCCCCTGGAACAAGCCTTGTTCAGTGAAGCCCTCGGATTCAAACTCAATGCAGGTGCAGAGTTGGGATGCAGCCTCCACCTCTGCAGTTTGTTGTACAGAATACTGCCTGATCCAGAGGTGGGCTTGCCAGGCAAGACCATACATCATGTCCCCACACGATGTAAATCTGTATGTACAGTCAAGTGTTTGTATGAGCTCCTCCTCTGCAGCTTTCCCCAGAAATCCTTGGGATTAAATGAACTCCTGTAAAGTCTTCTGAATGTGTTTTTTATTTTTATTTTTTATTGATTCCACATTTGTTGCAGCCCTCTTGTTTTAACTAGATTTTTTTTTTCTTCCTTTTGTGTGTTTAGTTTCTGGACATGCCCTGATGTCCACTGCCTTTAACCCATAGTCACAGCGGCGACGGAGAAAAAGAAAATGTGAACTTGGCTTGAATAGGTGAATAAATGGGTTTTCAAAATGGTTCACTGTGTCTGGTAGGGTGGGGGGACACACAGGAAGCAGCTTTGTAATTTGCCAAATTAAGGCACAGCAATACCAAAAGTGAAATTGAATTCCTGTACATAGTGTACACAGGAAGTTAATGAGTGGGTGGTATGGGCAAAAATCTCTAGTAATGTTTATGCATTACATATTGTGGTGGTAATATGATGTAAATACAGTACATTTTCTAAAAATCATTTGAGAAACTTGCGGGAAAGTTACCAGAGAAGAGTCCAGTAAATCGAATACATGACAGGTACTGAATTAAATTGATGTAAAAATCATAAAACCCAATATTGCCATAATGCAGTTTTGCTTGTTGATTTGTTACACCTCACGCAATGATGTAATATCATCAGATTTATTATAGTACAAATGGTATGGCAGATGCTTTAGGCATAATTTGTGTGCATACTGGATCCCAAAAGATTGAAAATTCAACAGGGTGAAACTGGTTTCCTCTGAGTTGTAATTTTTCAGCTCCAAACCTTATTTTCTATTGTGAAACCTAAAAATATTGTTTGAAAGCAATTTAACACTGACATAAACATGACAAGCTGTTGGGGCCCCACGTAGGAAGGCAATTTTTTGCCCTAAGCTTGTCGTAGGTGGGCTTTGTTGCGCATTGATTGTTCCATGCAGCCTTCAAAGTAACCATTAGTGTAGGCTTAATTAATAATTAATTTAGTTTTACTATTAACAGATAATGAAATCCTTTTTGAACTATTTGTTAAGGTATTGTTATTATGAAAAACAATAGTAAAGTATTTCCTTGTTTGTTAATAGTCAAATAGCTATTAAGTTTGTAATTGCAATAAATTCTGATTTTTATAGTGTGAACAAATCTGTCAAAGGTAAATAAAAGCCTATACGGTTCTGCATCACACTCTGTTGATATGTATTCTCTGAGCTCAAGTTGATATTGAGTAACTGAAAAAAGCAGCATGAGACAAGAGAGACTCATTGGTTCAAATATCCTCAGTAGAGCACAGCAGAGCCAGGAGTGTGGAGCGGAGCAGTGTTGTTAATGACTTTGCTGAGTGCTGGGCCCGTAGGTTGGATTTAGAATGGCTGACTAGCAGACTACTAGCCAACCATTATAAGTTAATCACTGACAGTTTTCAGTATGGAGTGGGACCCGGTATTTCAATCCGTAGCAATGTAAACCTTTCATTTGTTGCAAATTGTACACTACTGTGTCTGTGATAACGTTTGGCCACTGCCTGGTGAATGAGGGATTGTATTAAAGGTGCTATGTTACATTACATTTACATTTAGCAGACACTTTGTTAACCAAGCTAACTAGCTAATGGAAGCTACAGTTATCAGCAGTTACCCACCACCATTATTCTGGTGGTAGGCTGCCCCCTATTTGTTCTCAGTATGAATTCAACACCTTGCAATATGCAAATGATAAGGAGCAGTCAATCATTCTTACTCCCTGCTGGGAAAACCAGTATAAACCAGCATAGCTGGTGACCAGCAAGACCAGCATATGTTGTGTTTAGGTGCTGGTATGCTGGTCACTAGCATGGGATGCTGCAGCATGTGAGACCAAAGTGAGGCTGTGGCTGATTTCTCCTGTTTCTCAATTGTTTCTCCTGAGAAACAGGTGCAGAAAATCTCAACTTGGGCTCCCTGTGAGTTTCAAAGGAGATCTCATCAAGCTCTCACTGAAGTTTCAGAATGTCTCCCCAGTGCTGGAAAGGAGCGAGGTTTAAGCGGTAAAGTCTCAAGTCTCACCTATTGCTCCTAAGGAATTTTAGAAGAAAGAAATGAGAAATGTTTCAGACCAAAAAAGACTACAACGAGACTGAAATGAGAACTCTCATTGAGCTCCTTTACGGCTCCATAGCCATAAAGGAGCAAGCTTTGAGCAGTAAAATTTTCCCCTGGGACAAGCTTCAAACCTGCAAGATTTTGGGGTCATTTAAGGGCACCTGAAACAAACTGTAAATACTGCACTAAATACACAAAAATATAAAGCACCACTTTGTTTTTTGCTCCCATTTCTCTCACAAGTTGAAGTAAACAATGTGATGATGGTTTTCTTAATGCCTTTTTTTTCTATTCTTACCGTCATGCTGTCAGCCACCTTTTGTGTTGATTTCTTAATGCAGGCTGGCCAGATCTATTTCAGATGCTTAATAGTTTGAGTAATCAGGCTGCAGTGGCTTGAGCAGACTGCTATCTTAGCGATGATGAGCTGCGGCTGCTGTCCATGGTGCTAATCAAAGGCCGGTCTGCGGGATGTAAAGTGCATGCTGAGCCTCTCCAACGGTCTGGAGCTGTTTTGTGTGTGTGTGTGCACGGTAAGTTTGCAGTGGTTCTAGAATCAACCCTAAAGAACTATGCTGTCGCAAAGCCTTTTAATTATTGCGTGGATAGCTCAATATTTCCCAGTAGCACACCAAACAGGATCCAGATAATAGTTCACAGGAGACATTTCAACACAGCGTGTGTGGTCAGTAGCTCTAACTGCTGCTGCCCACTGTACTGTGTGCCTTGTTTAACTTCATTAGTGTTATTAGTTTCACCTGTTCTCTCCGAGGCATCACAAGTCAAAATGTCTGCTGTGAGAAAGCTTTGGTGCTTTGGATACAGACAGGTTTGAAATAAAGGGTTGCTTGTGGCAGTATGTACTTCTGTAAATATTTCCCTTTTTTAATTTTCAACAAGTGTATCTTATGACATAAAATTAACAAAATGTGAAGCAAAAATAAGTGATGAAACACGACTTTATATACGAGAACCAGTTATTTATTTATTTATTCATTTATAGCCTTTGGCTTTGTTTTTATGTTCGATTTGCTCCTGAATTTCACCTCATTATTTCTTCTGAGTGTACCTGCCTGCCTGTGATCATATAAAATGCCAAAGTTTAATTTGGAAAATGGAATGGATTTATTAATTGAGGGGGGGGGGGATGCAGCGCGGTGCTGCAGGACCACAAGCCATGCAGGTGGGACGCTTTGGATGTCCTGCAAAGTGCCTCACTCGTCTTGGTCATTTAATAGGATGACTGTCCATCGTGCCTTCACCTGGCGATCTTTGTTGTTCCTCCCCCAGAGAGCTAAGATACTAACCACATCGTGTCAGGAGTGCGTGTGTAATACAAATATGTTTTTTATAGCAAATGTCAGCAGGACTTGCACTGTAGCTCACATCTTGGCTTGCTACACTCTCAGTGCACAAAGTAACAGCTGAGTGAGAGTCAGCCATGATGGAGGTGATGGAGCATGAGTTCCTTCTCCCCTGCTGGGGCTCAGCTAGGAGAAGATGAAGATGTTCTGTTTCCACTAAGTGATGAGCTCCTCGCTTCTGAGAAACAGTGACAGCAAACACAGAGAGCACGCTTATCTCTTAAAGGGTAACTAAATTGCATCATGGGTAATGCAGGTGCCAGCTTTTACCGATTACATTACGTAAAGTGTCCTCTAAGCCTGTAAACATACTTTGATGTGTAAAGGTGTTGGAGTTGCCCTTTAAGCCAGGTTTACTTCAGTAAATCACAGTTGTTTTCATTCAATTCTGTTTCAGTAACGCTATTAAGTGCGTTTGAGCCAAGTTACCATGGAAACTGACCGGTCAGCCTTACAGTCGTTCTGAAACAGTTTCCTCGTAAGTTCCCATCTGACAGTTCTTCCTTGCTGCTCAACTGTGGACGCAAGTTAGTTTGCTGCATCTAATCTCAGCAGCGTTTATTCAAACTTTTTCGAAGAACCTACTTTTTTTTTTTTTTTTTTTTTTTTACAAACCACTGCGGCCAAATGCACAGCAGACCTCACAGTCCCAACAAGAGCAAGTTACATTTCTACATTTTTACCGCCATGTCTGCATCGTGAATACGTAAACCTGCCATTTCAAGAGATAGTCTGAAGAATTACATTTATGGATGAACTCAAATGAATGCACTTTAGCATAAAAGTACATTTCTGCACGCATATAAAAGGCTTAGTCCTTTGAAGATAATTACATGCAAAAGTGTTGCATAATAAATGTTTAAGGGCAGGTATTCAGTGTTACATCATTCTGTGCAGTATGCTGTATGTTGACCCTGTGTCTCTACCGCTGCACCGCTGGTGGAATAACGTAACAAAGTGTATTTTCCAAGGTCTGTATTTAATCACACATTGTACTTCACCTGACTCTCTTCTTTTTATGCCAGTTTGTACTTCTACTTCCACTTCCTTCTTTCTTCACTACTGTTATCTGTCAGCTTTACAATACAAATGAACATTTTTGCATACAAACATGTGAAGACCTGACTTGTATATACTAGGTAAGCACAGCTAAAGTGTTACATAGATTAATCAATTTGTCAGTTAACAGAAAATGAACTGGCAGCTATGGTGTTATTCTGTGGTTATGACTGTTGTCCCTTTTAACTGTTTAAGTTATTTAGAATTGTTTTCTTTTTATAACTTTGAGGGTTTTCACTGTTTGTCGGACCAAACAATCATTAATATGATGTGACACTGGGATCAATCAATTGATAAATCAAGAAGATAATTAGCAGATTAAAACATAATCATCAAAGCAAACAATTATCAGTTGCAGTCCTAAAATTATCAAAATATTAGCTCAACTTTAATCTACTACAACAGCACAATCATAGCAATAATCTAATGTTAGAGCACAACGGTCACAGGGGCCGTATTTCTGAGTACCTTTAGTTTTTAAAGTTTTTACTCAAGTAAGATTTTGTATGCAGGAGTTTCACTTGTACCACTGCGGTTCTGTCTGTCTACTTCACTGTGAATCTTTGCTTTCCGTGCCTGGTGTTTTTTTTGTTTTTTTTTTGGTTTCAAAGCCACGAACGAGCAGCTTTTAAATCAGCCTGTATTAGTCGGATCACATTAGCTGTGACTTAAGCAGCACTTGAATCCTGGCCTGGTTTGTCAGTGTTGCTTCCTTGAGCCTCCTTTATGGAACACTCTGATCAGCTTCAGTAGATGTCTCCATGTAAACACTTCACTGACTTTGTTCAAGCCTTCAAGAGACTCATCTGTTGTCAGATTTACTGGGTGGTAGACAAATCCTCTGACCTTGAGTTTGCCCTGAGGGTCTCTCAGATGACTGAGAGCTGTTCATTGTATTGATTAAAGCCCCCACGGGGGGTGTCTTCCTGTCATCCTGCTACTGATACAACTTCCTGGCCCACCAGACTGTAAATAACGGGGAGAAGAGATGTTGGCTTGTTACCAAAGCTCGTTGTTGAATCGTGTTGGGACGAGTTCAGCTGAGGGAAGAGAAAAACCACGTCACTTTCCAGATGATTGCTGAAGACTGCTTACCCAGAGCCACCAGAACTGGTGGCGAACTATCCATGAACCGTTATATAAAATGTCATAAAATGTTCCACTAAAGCTATAATTGTTCGAATGTTCACCAGACTTTTTGCACATTGAATAATGCATTTATGAGTGGGCATGAATAATGAACAGCATGCATAATTCAATATAATAGCTGAAACTTTTAAGCAGTACAACATTTTAATGACAAAACACAGACAGTGTGTTTTGTCATCATATTTTCTCTCACCGTCACGCAGAGTGATGGAGTGGGGTGCTCTGGAAACTTTTAGCAGCGCTGTGTGAGCTGACCTGGAGTCCTGATGTGGATTGTTATACTGATGAACGTAGTCAAAGAGGAACAGAATGAGCCCACCTACTGGGGTGTCGCTGGATGACTTCCATCCAAAACCAACCTTTTTACAAGGCAGCAGCTGAGAGGTGAGTCAAACACTTGAACCGATGCACTGCATGCAGATATGGAGGTAAGGTTTCAGAAGATTCATAGCTGCCCCTGAGGTGGGGAAATAATCATGTTCATCCCAATATAATGATATGATGATAACCTTACTTTACTTTGAAACAAAATATTCACCAATAATTATTAAAACAACCGAAATAAACATTTGTGTTGTTGCTTTAGTGAAATGTAGCCTGATTCATGATGAAAGCCACTGTTCTGAAGATGGAATGTGTTATTACTACACATTTTTTGTACACACCATGGGCTAATGTCAGAGTGAATTTATGCCATTACCTGCACATAAATCATGATGCCGGAAAAGAAAGGAGAGGAAAAAGAAGGAGCTGGCAAGAGCCCCAGACTCAAATAATGATGTAACGACCAACATTTTTGATATCTTGGAGGCTAACATTCGAGCTAATGTTACTAACCAAGAGGTGGTATTTTTGGATTTTTTTTTAAGTAGACCTGAGGACAGTTTCCAGCTGTTTGTAGGGATGAAAACATGTAAAACACGGCTCCTAAGACACCACGTCAGCAGTCCTTCCTTTAATTCTGTGACTCTGACATCAAACCACATCACCATGTCACGCATTTGCACGAGTTATGCCTAGTGGCTAGTTTGGCACATACGAATTGTTTTAGTTAAGCTGCTCTGTTGTGGTTAGCGGCGCTGGGTCAGGCATGTATGAGTGGACCAATCAGAGGAGACAGGGTATTCGGGAGGGTGTGCCTTAAAGAGACAGACACTAAAACAGAGCGTTTCAGGGTGAATACAGTGCTGCAGCACTGGATAATATGAGAAAGCTGATGTGTTTTATGAGAACCTAAACCTTCTTTTGTTGTCACCCATAATCAAATTATGAACCTGGAAACTGAGCATATGTCTACTTTAATTTATCAGTGGTTTTGCAGAAACTTCCTGTGAGTAGCGTCCAATACCTGTGTAGAGGATGGTGTCTGTAACAGCAATGTGGTTGTAGGAGGGAGAGAGATGTGTGTATGTATACAACTGGAGAATATGAAATGAAACTGAACATCCCGAATGTGCGTCTGCTCTTCTTAGCACAGAATTCAAATAAAGACATGCATATCCAGCTTGGAATGAAAATATAATGAGTGGATTTTATTAGCTGATGCAAAACTAACACAAGCAGAGAAATGATCCCCTTTACTCCATAAAAAAAGATGCTTGTTTTATAACTTTGGGCTGCGCATGTTCTGGCCAAAGTGTTACATCATCAGATTGCTGCCAAAAGATCTTTAGTGACTCGCTTATTTAATGAGAAGATTTTTGTTTTGGTGAGAAAATATGCGGCAGACAGACTGCCCTGTATTCTCCACACTGGGACGTCTCTTATGTAAATGAGATCTTTAGAATTGTTTTCTCTTTCATAATTTGCCATGTGATTATACTAGTTTTTCCTGCTGTCAGTTTTTTTTTTTTTTGTGTGTGTGTGATACCGTACAGGCTTAAATCAAAATTCTGATTCATGACCGCAGTCGTGGCCAGGTTTACCTGCTCTTGGCCTCGGGGCAGAACAAGCTGCTGGGCTCATGAAACTGTCTCTCACCCTCTCTGTGCAGAGTTTGAGGTTTTGAACTCAAGTCTTGTCTTCCTTAATGAGCCTTCTTTATCTTTTTTTTTTTTTTTTTTTTCTGCAATCTTTATTAACTGTTTTCCTTTTAAGCTGTCTTCTTCAGAAAACATTCAGCAAAATTTTTCCTTTCATGCTGCTTTCGACATCAATTCCACCATATTTCAGTGGAACATTTTACTTTTCAGTAACCACATTCAATTCACAGCTTTTAACACTTAATCTTTTTTCTATTCAAAACAAGTGAAGGCCTGAATAAACAACAAGAACACATCCAGGTACCCCAAATATAAGACAATGTAACAAACAAGGAAGGAAATGTTTCAAAAAAGCATTTATTTTAGTGCTTAAATCCTCTAGACATAAAAGGGAAAAAAAAAAAAAATTCTGTATCTGGAATGTATTACATGGGGCAAGCGGTCATGTGTTTTTCCAAACTTATAAAACGTGTTTTTTAATCATGCCTCATGAACCAGAGTCATGCGTCTTTACCTAACAATGTATACTGGAAGGATTCATCAGTTGATAAGTATGTAGACTGATGTGCAACTTTTTTGATAACATTATGGTTTACATTGGTTCCAGTTTTGGCATGGTAGGGTTTACTGATTGTCTTCTTGTACTTATTTTGATAATTTTGATTCATTAATAATTGAGGTTTGGACTGTTGGATGAACAGATAGGAATTGTTAAAGGCGTTTGTTAAACCAAAGGGTGAATTGCATCAAGGGCTGCAACTATTGATTATTTTGATTGTTGATGTCATGTCAGAACACAGTGGCACATGTTAATCACTGTTTTCTAAAGTCCAATGACATCATTAGATGTGTTGTTTAGTTTTTCACAACCCACAGATATTCAGTTTACCATCTCAAACAGATTCATCTAAACCACAAAACTTTGCCAAACTTCCCACTGGCTTGGGGTTGAGAAAGGAATGACGGAATGACTTTCATTTTTGAGTGAACTCCTTTATGAACTTACTACAGGTCACATTGTATTATATGTATATTCTTACTTATTATATAAAAATACACACACACACACATTCCTATTAGATAGGCTCGGGTTTATTTCCAGGGAACAGGAGCCAGATGTTCCCAGTGCTGACGTGTTACTTCATTTGGTCAAATAAGGGATGAGTGTGCGAAAATTTCCCCATGAACTCAACAGGGAGGACGTTGAAATTAAAAGCCACTTTTGGATTTGGAGATAGGGAAACTCATGGTATTGCTCAGTTGTGATTAATATGAGGAGAACTGGCAGGTGTCTAAAAGCTAGAGGAAAGGTCCATTGGTTTAAAACAATTTAGAAGGAGGGACAAGACGGCAAAACTAAGTATATAAAAAAGACTGTATTTGTCATTTTCTTTTGGTTCAATACTCTGCAGACTGTGCTGCTAATTCTTTGTTTTGTTAAATAAAGACTGAAGGACGAGAAGACTTTCTGTCTGTCTTCTATCAACGCGTGGAATGGGAGCATACAAACGCTTTAACTCACCCGCTGGCTTCAAATATTATTACCTTCATGCTTCTATTTCCAGTGTAAATGTATGTAACAAGGTGATCCAACGGTCTCCAGAGGAGATCGCAGGCCCACAATACTACGGCACATCTGTCAGAAAAACCCCTGGATGTGGCTTTGCTAGAGCTCCCCAGTGAATTTCCATAAGCCCCCGCGAGCTTTGTCCCATTTCAGCTGAGCAAACCACAGGAGATGACGGGGGCAGAGGGCACGGCTAGATGTGCTTCAACTGCCAATGGGAAATGTCAGTCCCTCTCACAGACCAGGAATAACAAATAGCCTCTTGAGTGTCTTGACAAGCAATGGTGGCTGCAGCAAACTTACTGCAGTACCTGTCCACATAAAATTATGCATGACACGAGAAAGGACAGCCCCCTGCTCGCTGGGAAATTTATCTCATCTAGGGCTTGAAGACATTTTGACAAGAGTATCTCACATATTTCATCACATTTCTCAGGGAGTGCAGTCACTACGTACATCAGGAGTCATAAATAGGAGAGGTTTGACATTATTTACTCTCAGTCTGAAAGCTGAACATCGGCCCATTATTTATGTCGCTGTACATCAGCAGAACTGGATAATTTCTCTTATTCAGATTCAGCATTTTACATTTTCATCTGAAACGGCTACACAGTGGCTCTGGAGTTGTCCGCGAGGGGTTGGCGGTTAGGTCTCTGGCGGCTCTCGTAGCACCTGATGGGCAGGCATGACAGCATGAAAAGGTGAAAGAGATGCGATGTTGGAAGTGTTTTTTGCCATTAAGGTAGACACGCGCTATGAAAATGCACCCCCATTTACCTTTCCCCTCAAAAGTATCCAATACCATGCCCAATTTATTTCCTTTTTTCTGTGGCTGCTAAAATGTTCCCAAAAGTAATTTCCCGCCACTGCAAACATCGCTTCCAGAAGCTTTCAAAAGTGCACACACACAGCAGGTTTGTCCACGTTAAGCTTGACAATTTAAGTTGGACCATCTTGGTGACACAGAAATTACACTGATTCGGCACTCTCTCCTTTTCAGTGTCTGTCATCACCCTGCCTGTCTGTGGAACTGAGAGAAGATTCATTTAAAAATACAGAAATATCAATGTTAGGTGGTACGTATTGCTACATAGTGTTACATTGGACCTATTGTAGAATCTAAAACACGACCGCTACCTGTGATTCCAATTATAGCATGAGGTGTTAGAATATGTTTTTGTCAAGTGCTGACGTCTGATTTTCTTTACGATCCCCTCCACACAAGTGTTAAAGCATTCAAAAAACTCTCTTATTTCAGTGTGCCGGATTTTTGCCGAAAAAATTATAACCGCATTAAATCCCTTATCACAAAAATGCTGAATATATAAATATGCAAACATATTTTTTTTTTCATTTCACAAGATTGACTTGTCTTGTTCCAATAGTCACACTTGTGTATGCTAATTATTAGAACCTTAGATTTAAACTTCCTCATATTAATATCAAACACATTTGTCTCTCTCACAGTGAGTCCGGGTTCTGATGTATCATTTAGTCCAGTTCATTAAATCAAAAGATGTCTGAATACAAACGGGTTCAGGGTGGTCAAACAGAGTGACTCACACACATTAGTGATGGCTTCATTTCAGAAGTAATTCATTCTATCTGAAACAGAGACCACAACTTTCTTTATTTCACGGTTACAGCTTCTGAAATGTGATGATTTTATGCTTGTCCTTGAAATAATTTTCATAAATGAACTCTATTATTAAATGAGGTCTTGACTGCTGGTTGACAGAATCAAAACAAGATGTCAATATTCTTTGAAATGTTATTTTCAAGAGGGTTTAATATGTCTGTATGTTATGACCAAACTAATGATGTTCCCTTCGGCCTCAGTTGTACTTTGTGTTCAGTGCTGCTAAGCAAATGGTAGCATGCTTACATGCTAAACTAAAGGGCTGTTCACACCTCTTATTCTTAGCCCTGGGATATCTTTTCACACACACGTAAATACAAAAAATGTATCTCTCCATGTTTCTGTATCAAAATCCAGTCATGTCAATTATATCATGCCATCCTGGTGGCACTGAGCTGAGTCTTCATGTCAGAAAGACACTGCTGGAATGGAGTCTGAAATGACAGCTGACAGCTGAAAAGAAGAGAACAGATCGGCAGCAACGATATGATTGGTGCTCATGGCATCTGGTTGGTTAAACAGAGGAGCACTGAACACCCACCATAGTCAGACATGTTGCAGAAGGTTCTCAGTCCTCCAGGTCAAAGTAAATCTAAATTCTAAATGCTCTCTGGACTCGATCGCTGTTGGTTATTGAAAATGAGAAGTTATCCAAGACATGTGGAGAGCTGGACATTCTACACAAGGAAATGTCAGAAAGAGTCTCTGGCGAAGAACTGAAGTGCATTTTAGAAGACTGTGATTAAAAGGTGCAGACATACAAATGAGTGGAACTACACAAGATGGCCAAATATCGCTGGGATGCTCTGGACTACGGGGATGGCAGAGTATATCCATGGTTATCAGGCAGGGCCATGAAGAAACCAAGGTGCACAAGGTCTATTGCAACGCCAACCTGCAGTCCTATATCCAACTTTGTTAAACAAGTAGTGTCATAACCAATAGTTTGAGTGAACTACATTATATGTGCATTGAGACAATAAAAATGCCACAGAGAGGTGGTAACAGGGACAGTATCCTCCTTCACATGCTGAAGAAGGGCATCTTGCCAGAAACATCCATGTGGCAAGAATGAACAGTTTGATAGGAGTGCTGTCCTTTATCTTTCTTTTTTTTTAGTCAACATAACATGTTCTGACATGAAGCCACGTCCAGTTGGCTATGATATAGCACCTGTAGTCAGGTGATAGAGAAACTGGAGATGAGGCAGATGGAGATGAGAGAGAGAGAGAAATGAGAGTAATGAGTCGCATAAGACTGTGAATTTAACAGGAAAATAGAAAATGTGTAGGACACATCAAAATAGATGAAATGACAAGAAAGTTTCAAAATCATTTTGTGAACAAATTCAAAAATGTATGATCAGAATTGCCAGTTAATGGAGTAATGGTATTATAAGTACTGGCTGAAATAGAATAAGTATCGAAAAGTTATCTACTGCATCGTATTGTCTTAAGTAATTGGATCACTTTTTTGTCTGTAATATTTTTGCAACAGGAGAGTTGTCAAAATTGCATTTCTGTACATAAATGAATTCTAAACCACTAGATGTCAACATTGTTCAGGTTTTAAATGTTCAAAATGTTTGCTGGGATTGAAACCAGACAGTTTAAATTAATGTTTCACAATCAATTTGGCCTGTGTGTGACATTATGTGGCGGTCACACCACAATACCCAAGGCCATTTCCTCCAAACAGGAGCCGCTGCCATCATGCAGAAGGTCAAGTGACACAGTGATCAGAATGAGGAGATCCTCTCCTCAAGCTGCCTGACAACAGCTGCAGCGGCATGTCACTGTTTTGATGTTCAAGTGGGAGTGTGTCTGTCAGTGTGTGTGTGTGTGTGTCCATGTCTATTGTATGTTGGCGGGCAGGGTGAGGGTTCTTTAATAACCTTTCTGTGTCTTTCTACAGTACTGGTCCTGCTCATGGCCAAGAGACAAGGACTGTGGTTAACATCACGTGCTGGATTTGATTCAGATCATCAGTGCCTTGCAGTAATGCTGATTGAAACCACTTCTACCAAGCGTCAATTGCCTCCATTTTTAGCATAAACCGCTGAAGCATAATAGAAATGTACAATCTCAGCAAGAAAGTGCTCAGTAGACAATAGAGGACAGACCTCAACCTCATCATCTCCTCAGTTAGATGTTGCTGTCACTGACAACATTATCCTTGGCAGAGGACAGCATTTACACAGGGATAGATCAAGCTTGGCCTGGTGGTGGCACTAAATGAGCATCAATTTACATAGAATTTTTAAATCTAAAATTAAGGGACATATATATTATCTATATTGATTAGCCACCGGTAACCCTAGCCCTATTGAATGCTTTCTTGCTGAGATTGTACATTTCTATCATGCTTCAGCGGTTTGTGCTAAAAACGGAGGCAACTGACGCTTGGTAAAAGTAGCTTCACCTTGTTGTTGCCAAGAGGTTCTTAACATGGTCCACACTGGTGGTTGGCTGGGTGGCTCATGTCAAGTGACATTCACATGAATGCCAGGGCCATTACGTTGCACTGTAACAAGATGAGTGATGTTACTCACCTCACCTGTCAGTGGTTTGATTGTTGTGGCCGATCGGTGCATGTGGACAAAATCATGTGGTGCCAAATGATGGTGCTGGATTCAGATTTTCTAAAGTGTTTGTTGAACGTGGTGAGTCTTAGGTCAGATCTGACCCCAATCAGGGCAGAGGTTGTAGACGGATGGAGGAGACCTGTGCTCCTTGTTGATGGAGATTTCACTTCCATCACTTTGCCCGGCTAATGGAAAAATAATGATGGTGCTGAAAGAACACAGAGGACTGAAGTGACTCCACATCTGCATTCATGATTTTTTAAACATTTTCATTAATTTATTTACTAATTAGAGAAGTTCCATATATCTTATATTTAGCCCTGTGGTAGTGTGGTTTCTCAATATCACTAATAAACTCCTACCCTGAGCGTAGAGCTATGACGTGCATTTGAAGACTTTGGTTGATTGTGCTCTGACGTAAAAAAAAAAAAAATAGGGGATTCGGGATGGATATCTTAGTACCCACAATATTAACATAGACTTGCTTCCAAGGGGCAAGGAGCACATCATTTTGTGACATTACATAAATAAAGAATCCACATTCCCATCTAGCCCATCCACTGTGCTCCTGGAGAAGTAAGTACAGCAAGCCAGTGTTACTTGAGTTGGCCAAACAAATCGACAGCTACATACAAACACCTAATTACTGTAATAGGCTGCTTAACTTTCCATTTACTGCTACTTCATTCCTCCACTCCGCTACAATTAGGAAACAAATGCATTTTTATTCCACTACATTTATTTGATGACTTTAGTCAAAAGTTACTTGGCCAAGCAGTGCATTTTAAAATTAATTAGTTTTATCGGCAATTGACTGATTCTGGTAATCAGAAGAAGGCTGAATAAGTAAACCAATAATCAGTTGACCCATAGGATGCAGTATATGCATATAAATATATATGGTTTTACTTTTACTGGTAGTTTTGTTACTTTTGATACTTCAGCACCTTTAATACCATGTAACACATTTACTCAACTACTATCAAGTGAATTTCACTTCAACAAAGTAATATTTTAACACACCATCTTTACTTTTACTCAAGTACAACAATTTGGTACTTTTTGAAACACTGCACGTGTTAGCCTGCCTTATAGCTTACCTAATTAAGTAGCTGTCCATCGTTCCTCATTTTAGACCAGGTAATTAATAGGACTAACCAGCTTTACACTTCAATACAAGAACAAAACTGTTTCTTTATCTCCATGTCATCAATCGGTGAGGAGGGTATGGACCTTTTGCCTGAAACATGCAGCTTCAGACTGAAACAATTTAAGTCCTCGTTGTAACTGAAGGAGCTGGCAGTTTTTCTAGTGAGAGCTTCATTTAAGCCCTTCAGATTGACAGTCACTGGTTCACTATCCCTGCTTTTGCCTGTTTCTGACAATTGGAAGCAGGGGCTCATTGTTTAGAATAAACATTGAGGAACTTCAAGTGGTGACTGACCATTATTATTGTGAAGTGCATAGTGTGCAATGGGAGAAGAGGCGCAGCACCAGTAACTAAGAAACAAGACAAACGATGGAGCGAGAGTGAGTGAGTTTTGTCTGCTAATCTGGAGTTGTGGAAATACTGTTTCAAACTGTCATCTGAATTGTCTCACAGATAGAAACGACGGGCAGATGTTGTCATCCAGGAAAACAGAAAATTGGATTTGTTCGTACACAAACATTTGTCAAAGGGAGAGCTGTCGGGTGACAGAAATCGTTTCGGTTAAATCTCAGTCGACAGTGGATGAGTTTTCATGCCAGTTAGGATGTCAGAGAAACCAAAACAAAATTGACACTTAAGACTTTATTTTCATTCATTCAGAGCCTTCCACATCCTTAATCAGTTAGCTCGTTCAGGGGTTTCCATTGTGGTCAGTGTTCTCATGCAGCCCTACCGCTGCTTTCATTTCGTTTGTTGGTTGTTTTATCAGCAGGATTACATGAAAACTATCGAGAGGATTTCAATGAAATTTGGATGGAGGATAAAGTCGGCCCAGAATCGATCAGTCTAGCATTCCAAATGTGTAGTTTTGATTTGACCCTAAACTGGATGCTAATGCTTATTCAGTCAGTTCATTCAAGTCAGTGTGTAACGTAAGGTGCCAATATTTTATTCTTGGGCTGCATGATTTGAAACTTAAACTTAAAACAAAGGTCTAGAAAATATGTAAAATTAATATTGAAGCAATTAAGTTAAGTAATTTGCATTAGTTTGAAAATGTCATCAGATTGAAAATATGGACAAGCTATTAAATATTTGGAGATATTAATCTATCTAATTGACTATCTGGGCCAAACAACAACCACCAATAGCTTAATCAAAAGTACAAAAACAAGATAGGCTTGAGGCAGCTGATGAGGTGTATTTTAATGAAGAACTCACAGCTGGGTTATTGGATCCCTCAAACATGGGAGAGAAGTTAGGCTTATTGGCGAGATGATTCAATCCAACAAGGACCTGACTAATTGGATAACAGAAGAAAACAGGAAGAAGAAAACAATCCCGAGGCATTGGTAATAATGAGTCAATAAAAAAGAAGCAGAAGGTGAGAGGGTACCGTAAATTAAGTCGCCCTCTTGTTGAACTTTGCTGAGGCTCCATTAGATAACTTATCGTGACTACAATGCATTTCTGTTTCTGTTGTGTGACAGTTTGAAGCCTCATATATAGCATGAACACTGTTAAAAGATGTAAAATAGAGGGGTGGGGAGCTAAACCGAATGTCTGGGCCTCAGCTAATGGGTCCGATTTCTTTTTTGATGGTGGAAACATTTCGCCGAAAGCCTTTCAAGCTGCCAAATGTGAATCACCTGTCTTGACATCACCGATTGAGGCTGTAACACAGGTGGTAGATTCAGCCCAAAGAGGGTAATAAAAGTCACATCGCTATTTTAGAGCTACAAACACTATTTAGGCGCCGGTTTGCGCCTTGGAGCAATGGTGCAAACTTCACACCTTAACACTGGTGTGTGTTTTTGGACCCGCCTTCCTCTCCCTCCGTTGGTCACATTCGCACCTTAGTGCTTGCCACTTGTCTTGATGAGCTGTCTGCACTGAAATGGCATCTCGCCTCGGGCTGAGATAACCAGCATCCATAAAGTCAAAACATAGAACAGGAGCAGATGGTGAACACTGCCGATGTGCAATGAAATAAAATAATGATGGCGTTTGCGGTAGTTTGGGTGTATGTTCTCTGATCATTTAGCTGTTTGGTTTCCACTGTTTTCCTCTATTGTTAAAATCGTGTTTTCATACAACTCAACTCACCACTAGGAACACCCACGTCAAGTGGCTCACAGCCCAGAACATTCTGCTAACTATCCCAAGGCATACATACATACATACATACATACTTTAAATCTATATGCAACTTTTGTCTGGAGAAAAAGTTTTATATAGATTTATACATAATAAAGTGAGGTTATTTGGCTCAGCCTGCTGAAACTAGACTCAACCAGTGAACTTATTCCCTTCCCAAGCCAGTAAAACGTCAAAACATTCTGCTGCAAAACAGTGCTGTGATTGGAATGGACACGTATTGATACTTTAAGACCTTTCCTGAACAATAAAAGATCAGGACCAATATGTTCTCCAGTCTTAGGCTATTCCCCCTGCAGTTATGTTTCCAACATCAATTCCTGCTATTTATAATATCATTCATGAAATACATAGATGAGTTAAAGTTTTCCTGTGTTTTCTTGTCAACAAACAAAGGTTTTTTTTCACATTGAAGTCATCGATTGTCAGTGTAACAGCCTGAAAGTGGTGCAGGGAAAAAAAGTGAGTCGCATCCCATTCATAGAAATCCTTGCATGCTGGCACGATGCAAACACAATAAGGACCCCATTGTAAACACAACATTAGCACTACTGCAGGTCAGAAACACCCCAAAGGACCTTTAATGCTATAATACGTAAGGTTCCTGCATTAAAGATTCATGAAAACGACCTTTGTTGAGGATTTTGTTGCATTGTGTACTCACATTACCCCCTGTGACTTCAGTTAGAGAGTGAGGACACAAACATGTAAATGAACACAACGTGAATCAAACTTTAAAACATTACCTCCTCCATATACCTGATTCCTCCCTGAGTCATCGATTTTCATCAGCAAGGGTGGATCTTTGACAGTGAGGAAAAAAATAATGCAAGATGACAAGATGTCTTCAATGAATCTCCATAGAAGAAATTCAGTTTTGTCCCACGCTACTTCACAACATCATCTAAAATGTCTTTTGTTTTCATTGTTTTGATTGAGAACCTCAGCAGAAATTACATGCTGGGTCATTAGAGGAGAATATAGTAATCACTTGAAGTGGAAGGTTCTTTAGATTCCGCAAAACAATTGTTTCTGTTTTTCTAAAGCATTCAATATATATTTGTCATTTCTATGTTGTGTTTAAACTTTTTTTTTTAAACACGCAAGGGTTCTTGTATTTCACATCTCAGCTCATGTAATACATAACTTTACACATTTATAGTCGACCCATGTGGTTAATGTGAACATTAGGGAGAATTATAGTGACATGGGGTTCGATTGTAGGGTTGTAATAGACCTGTCACGGCAGTCGCACAAAGAATACGTCTGACTGTCACACTACGGTGAGGGCATACGTCAGTGGTTCTAGTCCACATTCCAGTCCAATAAATGGCGACAATGCACCAAAAAGCTGTTTTACAAGTGACATTAAACACGAGAACAGAAGAAGACGCCATAAAACCGGACGAAAAAGAGGACACGAGTTCAAATGAGAGCTAGAGGAGCAAGAGGACGCGTCGGCTGTGTGGGAAAAACATCTAATGAGCGGGTGGTGGATCAGATGAGGACAGTGTGTAAATTGTTCATTACCCAGATGTGTCAATCACGGCAGCGAGGAGACAAAAACAGGAACCTAACAGCTTCCCTCTGCTGTTTTTAAGCATCCTCTAGCTGTGAAAGCAGACAGGGCCAAAGACATTACCAAAGCCATCAATCAGCATTTACCTCACATTTGCTTTTGTGTATTATGAATCCTGCATTAAAATATCATATTGTGTATATTCACTGTACCATCAGTCTCAGGTGGACACTCGCGGTAACAAACTGTAACACTACTGTGTGGAAAACAAACAAACGTGCATTTCAGTGGGTGCTTTTTATCCATCGGACCAAACTTCTACTGAACTGTGACCCCTATACCGAGAAACATACCGACTGTGTGCACAGTTGTACCCCTGTTTGATTGTATGCAAGCTGAATTATGCAATCATTTCTTTAATGTTGTTTCACATAGAGTGGGCATTGGGACAGACTTTTAACAGCCACTTTTAACTGAATTAGAAGATCTTTGGAGCTCTTTGTAAGCTAAGACCATATTTCAGCACTTAGGAACAATTATACTTACCACTTACCTACATTATATGTCATCACCCCATTACATTTTTGACAATTTGGCACTAAAACCAAAATTCTGCTCTGGGGAGCTTTATACCCACAGGCCCAGTAAGCAGTGACTGTAGCAGAAGCTGACACTAGTGATTTCTTCCTCCATTTTTTAAAATTCTTACAAGCCTTCCCATAAATGATGATAAATAGAGCCGTGTAGTCATACAAGCACTCAGGAAGTCAAATATTCAGCTCTGTCATTAGTCTCCAAGTCCTTCCTTCACTTCGGCCCTGAACATGTGCTCAGAGGTAATACAATTAGAATAGACCTCGCTTTCCAAAGATGTCCCACTGAAACGTTGCCGAAATTAGACTCCAGCTTTGGTGACTGTCTTTCATATCACATTAATAGTAGTGCAGCACGGTGAAACGATGGCGTAACCGCTGATTAGAACAGTGTCTTTCCACATGAGCGCGACAGGAAGCACACGCTGGCACTTTTCTAATCGCTCTGTGCACCGTCGCGTGGGATTACGGGGATGAACTATTTGCTCCGGATGAAAATTGAGGTAAATCAATTTTCCATTTTCTTTTAGGACTTCACTTCTATCTGGTGTCAAGCTAATGACAGCACGAGCCGGTGGGACAGGAGTCATTCATCAAAGGCGTTTTAAAAGCAAACGCAGAGCCGACTCTTCTCTCTTCGCTCATTAGTTCAAACGAAATTACTTCTGAGGAGAGCTGCTCGCAGCTATCATGCCCTGCTTGTATGGGGGGTATGCTGTGAATGAATTGCGTAAATACAGAAGCATCCTGGCTTGACACAATTATGATTTGATAAGTCAATATGTTCAGTCTTGCTGGTCTGAATGTGCCAGATGAGTGATTGAGGTAAGGATGGATCTAAACTGGGACAGACACCTACTGGAGATTAAAATGTAAATAAAATGAAAAAATGAAATAAAAAAAAAGGCACTCGGATTCGTTGTAGCAGAGGATATGATCGTGTGTGTTACAGTGCAGATATCTTCTTATCGTCTTCTTTTCAGGTCGATGAATGTGAAGATTATGTGAATCTTGTGCCGTGATCTTGCAGGGACATGGACAATTTATGACAATGAATGTTACAACTGCGCTGGATGTTCATGGTGACCCAGCACTTACTAAGACATTATCAACCACATGAAGCTTTGAATTTGGGGATTAAATTCTCTTTCACAGTATAAATAAGTTATTATTATTATTTATTTTTGGCAAATTCTGTTAATGGGGACTCATGAGGAAATATTCATAAGTGTGCCACACAGACCAAGATGACCTGACTGATAATTCAATCTAGGGCCGAAACAATAATTATTCTATTATCATTTTGATAACTCTGTCGTGATATTAATGTTTTGCTCAACCAACAGTCTAAAACCTAAGGATTCTTCATATACAATCATATAAAACAAAGAAAAGAAAAAAATTCTCACAATTAGAAACTGGGCCTACAGAATTTGGCATTTTTCACAAGGTTTGGGACTTTGGTTTGTCATTTCCTGCTATATTTTATAGATGATATCCTCATGAGTCTTTGGCTGTTTTTCAACCCTTTCCCCACTCACCCGTGTTCTACTAGATAACTATTCCTGTGTTTGTAAGCCTGTCATGTCTCCTCACTCTTAGTTGGTTCGCCTGTGTTTCACATTTATTCCCCGGTCTTGTTTCTTCCTGTGCCTAACCTATGCTGCTGCCTGTATTCCTCATGTCTCCCTGGTTTGTACCGGTTTGTTCAGTTTTTGTCCTCCTGTTTTGTTGCCTGAGTTCTGATGACACGCCTTTTACTTTTATGGACTTTCCTCCTCCTGCCTTTTATTGTTTGCATTTTGGACTTTGAAATCAGCTCATCATTAAAGTCAGCCTCATGTTGTCCTCAAGCTTCCACAGCAGCGTTGCAGAACATAAAGGGTTTCTCCTTGGAATTAAAGGTACAGTCCAAGTCGGAGCAAGGTGTATACCTTCAAGTGTGTTTCAGTCGTGTGGTGTATTGTTACCACATAAATGCCATACAGTCATACGTGTACTCCGGTCCCAGAACACTAAGAATCAAGCAGCAATTATTTAAGATCTAGTGAAACGCTGATATCTTCTGGGTTTTTGGGGGATTTTTTGGAGACTACAAAGTACTTTGAATAATCTGACATTGCCTTAGATGTTTTTCATGTGTGTGTGGTGGAGACCTGAGCATCCTGCGTGGACTTGCAATGCGTTTAAGATGGTTACAGGCAGTTGTTGATTTAAAGCAAGTCACTTATAATCTACCACTACGCAATGTTACTCGATGAGAATACAACATTTACTGTAGTTCAACAACTCCTTTATTAGAAAACATCACCGGTCACACAACCCGAAGCGCCAACTAACAATATCCGGTCCCTTCACAATAAAAGTTCCCACCTACGTCCAATACACAATATAAAGTATATTTTCCATACAGGCAGATATTTGGCTAACTGAATATATTAGAACAGTACAACACTATATTGTAAGCTAACACAGCCTTTAGATTCCTAAAAACAGTTTTGAAATGACTCAGATGATTCATTGATTATCACAACAGATATTCTTTCAATCGACTGTTTCCACTGTGTTCTCAAGCACAACCGAAAATAGCCCTGATGACGTCATCGTGGGTTATTTCCTCCAGTCTTTAAAGGCAAACCATGAGACTGAGGAATGAGACTCAACAATCAACTAGCTCACTCCAGAACAGCTGACAGCCTGCAGACACTGCCATACACTTTGAGTGTGACATAAGTGATGACTGAGGGGGGTTAATATTCTATCACTCAGGAATATAGTATACCTTTCTAACGCTCCTTCAAAGCCACATAAAATATTCCCTATGTTAATACTCCTTATGAAAAATGAATAAATAATTTATTGATGTCATGTGTCTCTTTCGACTTCCCGTCTTTGTCTGCTTTCCCAGCCTCCTACTGTGTTGATTACATTTATTTATCGTAAAATGCCTCCTCTTTCTTAGCTTAAGAAAACCAGACAGTTTAGAAACACAAGCTATTCATGGGACAGTGAGTGTTACATACAGATGAGAGTCTCCATCACATTTAATATCAGGGCCAAGATCAAAGTTACCATTTGGCCGAGGTTACGAGCTGAGACATCCAGTAATTTAATAACTGTATAATTTGTCCGAGATGTGCGTATGATGGAGTGTGGGGCTAGCCTCAAGAAGAGAGAGGAGGCAGTGGAGATGTATTTGTATTTATACAAGACAAACACAGACAGGAACATGCTCAAAATGTGTCTCATTTCAACATAATGGCATCAACCTTAGGGTCAGGATTTAGTCATATTTGCTCGGCACTGCCTTGTTTAATTTAAGTTTAGGCCTCTCTGTGGAGAGCTTGATAAGTGAGACTATTAAATAAAACTCTGTTGAACAATTAAAGAAGTTCTCATTTAACCTAACAAGTAGATGAGTTTAGGCACTGGGAGTCAGGAGGTAAATTATAAATTCATGAAGGTTTTGCAGCTACTTTATTGGCTTTAGGCTAGACCTCAGCAGCAAGCCTGTAAACTAAGTTTGACAAGCCCCCATGTAGAGCAGCAGGAGTGGGAATAAGCCTCTCACTGCTCATCCCTCCTTTACTGCCTGGAAACTTCTGGATCACAACAACAGCGAGTACAACATGAAGGAGCTGATATGGAGATCAGCTCCCAGGGAGGTTAAACGCTGGGTAACCATATCTACTGCTCCGAGTTTGCGGGTCGGCACGGAGCGTGACTTTAAAGGGGGGATGGGAAATCCACATGGAAGTCGAATTGCGGCTTACTGTTTCTAATGTCTTGTAAAGTTTTCTCAGTGTTTGTCAAAACATGAACAAGTCTCTCAGGAAGGTGTGATGCAGACATGTCAGGTGACAAACATGAGCTGACAGTGACTGTGGGGGGGAAGTGTTTGAGGATTTACACCCAAATGAGATTTATAACATCAGTACATTTTGAAACAATAAATGCACCTGCAGTGAAGACATGACATGCAGGATAATTGCCGGAGTTCTTTCCAGCTTGAGAGGGGCCTGGTACCTTGGTATTCCAAGATAAACAACATATGTAAGCTCTTACAATACGAAAGATGACTGGTTGTAAACTCCTGCATATTTCAAGGCTTAAAACCTTAAAATTTGCTAAGTTAACCCTGTTTTAATGTGATTGGATCCAAGCGGCCAAGTCTAAGTATGAAAAGGGGTATGATTCATGACAAAGTGTTAAAGGACTGTGCAGACCAGGTCTGTGGGGGTGGTCACGCACATCTCCTACCTGAGCCTGACTCTGGAGAGAGTACCTATCAAAGTCTGCGCACCCTAAAGAGCCTGTCCATTTCTGCCCTGTTGTCTTAACTTCTCACCTGATGAAGACCATGGAGTAGATTATTCCCAGGCACATCTTTCCCCTGGTGAGCACCATACTGGACCCCCTTCAGTTCGCTTACTGTCCTGGAATTGGGGTGGATGACGCAGTCATCTACCTATTGCACAGAACAATTACAAACCTTGAGAACACTGGACACACTGTGAAGGTCATGCTTTTGACTTTGCCAGTGCTTTCAAAACAATACAGCTGGCACTTCTTAGGGGGAAACTGAAAGTGGCGGGAGTTGAGCAACACCTGACTGCTTGGACCATAGACTCTCTGACCAACAGCCCACAGTATGTGAGACTTAAGGACTGTGTCTCAGATGTGGTATTATGCAGTATGGGAGCCCCTCAGAGTAGGGTGCTCTCTTCATTCCTTTTCACCCTCTACACATCTGACTTCAGTCACAGCACCTTGAACTGTCACCTCCAAAATTCTCTGATGATACAGCCATAGCTGGATGTGTGTCTGAGGGGAACAAACAGGAATACAGGGGATGAGGTGGTTAAAATTTAATTTTAGTTTGTAATTTTATGTGTTTTTATTGCATGTATTGTACACTGGTAGTGTGCTATGCTTTTATTTTGAAAAAAAACAAAACAAAACAAAACAAAAAAAACGTATCCCGGTTGTGACACCCCTCAACACAATCAGCGCACCTGAAAGAGTGAGATGGGAGGGCGAAGAACCAGGAAGCGGCGATTTAATACAGTGAGAGCACCAACCACGGGACCTGCGCCAGAACCGCCAGTGGACTGAGAAGCCAGTGGAGTGGCTGCCATCTTGCCCTCCGATGGCTCGAGGCCAGTGCCAGGCGAGAACGACGGTGCGGGACGGAGAGGCCAGTTAGCTGGTCGACGGGGGTCCCGTGGAGAGGAGGGCGGAATGACACGTTGCTCTCTACCTCGGGCCTAGTGCTGGCCGGGGTGCGGAACGGCGGGGCCCGGAGACCGCAGACCGAAGGGAGGATGTGTTGGCGCCCTTTCCCCGGCGACAGAACCACCCCGCCTTCCTCCTGCAGATAAGACTCCGAACTGTTTTATCGGACTTCTTCGTCCCTTAGTTTTAGCTTCCCTCATTTCAGCCTCTCAGTGCCTTTTTACCAGCCTCCAGGTCTTATTATTTTCATGAACTATTACTGTGTTTTTTTTTTTTATTTATTTATTTATTTTATTCTGTAAATAAATATCCTCTTCAAGTATCTGTTTTCTTGGTTTTATCAATTGCTCTCTTGCCTGATTTTAAACTAATAAATATCAGTTTTAATGCATCTTTTATATATATATATAACACATACACCATAAATGTGCTGAATCTATCACAAAATGTTTGTGTCATGTTGGGTAAGCTGAACAGAAGCTCTTGGAAAGTTCTGCCGAATGCATGAAGAACTCTGCACTTCCGTGGCGTGTTCAGTTTGATAGTTGTACTTTTTAGTACTTTATGTTCTGGCAATTTACTGTTAAATTACATATCATCATCTCACTTCACTCACTGTGTGTTGCTGCAATGCAAACAGGTGATCTTGAATATGCATGATACAGTCAAATCCTCCTGAACTAAACTACGGAGCGATGTGCAACAGGGGAACTTTCCTTACCATCTGTCAGTTGGTGACAGGTGTAGCCGCCACCACTCTTCCCCCAGAAAGCAGAATGAGGTACTGTTTGTGCACAAATTGAACACAGAGTGGGTTTTCTGGGCTGTTTTACTAACCTTAATGCTCTGAAATCCAGTATGAAATCCTCACAAATCCATTTTTAATGGTAGATGTGTTCCATTCTGATGCATCAGCAGGGCAAACTGTAGCGAATGTCTCTGCAAAATGAATGCTGGCCCTATATTACAAGGCGTTTATCTATTGCTGAGGTTCTTCAGACCATTGTTACAATGTACAAAATATAAAGAATTCAAGCTGTGAATTCTTTATATTTAAATAAACTCAAATAAAAAAAGAATTTGTAAATCTGTTAAACTCAGAAAATCATCCCAATCATTTAGTCAGATACTGACTCTCTCAAAGCTGGAGACAGTCATCTTATTTGGGGAGGAAGTGCTGGATCTGCCCACAAAACTTCAGTCTCTCTAATGAGGAGCTCCTTCTAACTTTATATATCTACCCACGAGGCATATAGTAAATTGCTTTTACAGTTGCCACACTGAACAAGGATCCATCTCTTTCATTGTGTGGTGTGCCTTCTATCTTTGACAGTGTCTCCAAGTTTCAATAATCAACAGATAGCAATTTTGTTTCTCCAACGCCGAGTATGAAACCCCTCAGCTGCAGCTGACGACAGTATGGCGACAAAGAGAGATGAGTGAGTCACAGCAGCCAGGCCACAGAGGGTCAGCTTGGCCATTTAATCCCAGACACGATGCCACGGGTCCATCTTGTGCAGAGCACATCCAGAAGTACCCGTCTGTGCGAACAAATGCCCTCCATGATGAAGATCAACAAATCAAAACCCTACAGGTCCAGGCGGGCAGACAAAGACCATCTCTTCATTGCGAGATGGCTGCAGCTCGGGACTTAACTGCAACGATTGATGAAGTCACATAAAAGGAGGGACAGCAGCTGTTCAGAGGGAGTGGATAGGTCAGAGATCTCCACAGGACTGTGGCTAAATACCACACAGCCACTGGTGTGTCATACAGAAGCCTCTGACACAGGCCATGTGTCAGCTCTACAGTCATTTAATCAAGGCTAAAGCCAATTAATCCGTTAAATACTGCAGCAACATGTCAAATATGGATGTGCTTGTGTACTTGCGAAGTAGGATGTACTGTCATGAGAACATCCGCTAAAGAAGGCTTGGGTTGTATTTTTTTTAAAAATTTTTTTATCAGATTATGCTCAAGCAGATTTCCCCTCAGTTATAATTTTATGTTCTCACCCAAGTAATTACAAAAATTTGAGATGACAAACACGTTGCTGAAAGTCAGACGTGTCCGGAGGCACAAGCTGGTAGTTAGCAAAATCATCAACAAGCAAACCAAAAGACTGTCCAGATTATCTAAAACCAAAAATGGAGGGCCAACGTGTGTGTGCACAACTATGTTAAAGACGTCACATTATGCTAATCTTCAGGGTCTCACTTTCATTTGGGGTCCTTGTAGAAAGGGTTAGGGTTATAAAAAACACATTATTTTTTTCATATGGTGCATTGCTGCAGCATCCCCTCTCACATTGTATATTGAACGATCCATTGTAGTGTTCAATCTTTAGTGTGATCTAAAATCACGCCTTTACAGCAGTATCAGCTGAATATTTGCTGATTGCTGATATTTTGTAATGTATAGAAATATATAGATATATCTATGTAATGCCTGTTACATATGCACATACATATGCACGTAAGTGAAGGTTCATCTCCAAACTAGGTGTTTCAGCCAGTGTTTTCTGTGGGAGAGAGTAACTCCCTTTGGCTTGGACTTCGGCTTTTTCACTTTGCAGACTTTTTACATGCACAAAAATGCCACGTAACACAATTAAGGAAAAGCAAAACCCCAAAAAGCATAATGTGCTGTGTGTATGTCAAAGCTTCTAAACAGTGGTTGTTTTTAGCTAACTGTACCTCCCTGCTTGTGTTTTTATGCTGTTTTTAAAGTTTACTTTACGCCCCGCTCTTATCAGAGACGACCATAAGTCGGCTATGAAAGCATCTCATTATGACTCATACGGACGTCTCTTGTACAGCAGTGACCCCTAGTGGCTGTAGTAATTATTACTGCTGCAAAGGAGGACGTCAGCTGAAGCAGTATAAAACGCTAGGAAAAAGTGTGCATTGGGAGGAGGTTGAGGATGGACAGTTGGATCGAACAATCACAGGACTTTCACCTGGGGATCGGCGTCCATGTCCAGTGTGATAGCAACAGTTATTTAACTTACTAATGTAGTGAAGTTACATCACGTAAATTACCTAGTATAACTAGTATAGTATAACAGAGTTATTTTCAACCAAAATCAAATTCTTTTCCTTAAGCTATACAAGTATTTTTAGTGTGTGCGTTGATAGGTTTTGTGTTATTTTGTTGACTGTCTGTTTCAGTGTTGCTGGTCCCTTCATTGCTCAGCTGAGAGATATAGTTGCAATCAATTGGCAAAATGTACAAATTAGCAGCTGTTTGCAGTAAATAAATCAAACAGATCAGAACAATTTAAATAGCTCAACACAACTAATATCACAAGAGCTTTCTCACACAAAATGTCACTTTCAATGAACGCTGCAGTGTCAAAATTATTCAACCCCTTCATGACAAGCATCTTCAGTACTTAGTAGAGCACGCTTTTGCTGTTATGACCTGCTGCAAATGTGATGCATAGCCAGACACCAGCTTCTGGCAGCGTTCCTGAGGAATCTTAGCCTATTACTCATGGGCAAAGGCCTTCAGTTCACAAATATTCTTGGGTTTGCATGCTGCAACCCTCTTTTTCAAATCCCACAAGAGATTTTCAATGGGGTTCAAATCAGGCAACTGTGATGGCCACTCTAGTATCTTCCAGGACTTCTTCTGACACCAAGCCTTGGTGGATTTTGAGGTATGCTTGGGATCATTGTCCTGTTGGAAGGTCCAGTGGCGCCCAAGCTTCAGCTTCCTCACAGAGGGCATGACCTTTTCTCCCAGGATCTCCTGATACTTGACTGCATCCATCTTGCCCTCCACATGCTGCAGGTTTCCAGTACCAGAGGAAGTGAAGCAGCCCCAGAGCATCACTGAGCCACTGCCATGCTTCACTGTAGGCCGGGTGTTCTTTTCAGCATATGCTTTGTTCTTCCTCATCCAGACATACTGCTCATCCAGTTTTGTTTCATCACTCCACAGAACAGAATCCCAAAACCTCTTTGGCCTATTTATATAGTTTTTAGCAAATTGGAGACGACTTTTCCTGTGCTTTTGGGTGGGTAGTGGTGTACATCTAGGAGTTTGGGGATAGAGCTCTTCAGCGTTTAGTATGTGCCTTACTGAGGAAACTGAAACCTCAGTACCTGCTGCCACCAAGTCTTGCTGCGGGTGTTTTCCAGTCAGACGAGGGTTTTTGACCACCTGCCTCCTCAGGACTCTGATGGCAGCTGCTGATAGCTTCCTCTTTCTGCCATGTCCAGCCACTGTTCCTTTAACTTTGAAGTTGTGAACCATGCTTCCAACTGTATTTCTAGGAACATTCAGTGCCTGGACAATTCTCTTGACTTGCCGTATTTCTAACATGCAATGAAACATCAACATCAACCGTCCAGGCAATTTGAGGTGTTCTATCTCAAGCACACCTGATGCAACTAATGAAGCCCATGATTGGTTGCAAATCAGGTGTGCTTGCACCATACCTTATTTGCAAATGTGTACTCTTATGAGGAATTCTATTCAGGGGATTGAATATTTTTGAATCATTGAAAGTAGGATTTAGTGTTGAATTTGGATAAAATCCTTGTTATATTATGTGTCATTGTTGTTGTGTTAATGTTTTATTTAAACTGTTCTTGTATGATTTGTTTACACCTGAAATATGTCACATTTTGCCAATAAACCTAAAATGCAGTGGGGGTTAAATGATTGCAACTGTAATATAATATAATATAATATAATATAATATAATATAATATAATGGGACACTGCATGCCTTCAGTGTAGTATACAGTGAATACAAACATTACCATAGTTTTACTTTTAATAACTAGTAACTAAAACTAAAAGTTTATAAGAGCCTAATGAAGCTCCTGGGTCATGAGTTATGCACTGTGGAAATACGCTGTGATGAATCATTGATCTCTTGATGGTCCTTGCTATAAATTGTAATGTTACCTCATCGTCCGACACTGTGGTTGAGATGAAGCCTGTTTTATTCAGCAGAGCTCTCTTGAGGCTGGGAAAAATGTCACAATGCTAGCAGCACTGGTTGAGGAAAGCTCCCAGGAGCTCTGTGACCTATATAGCAGAGCAGCTAATTTGGATGTTAAAACTGTGTTGGAGGGTGGTCACAACAATCAAGTACAGAAGAGTACACAGTACTCATGGTGTGCTGCATTAGAGAAACACACAATCAGACATTGGTTAAAGCCATGTGTCTTTTCTAAAGCTCTTTATGTAATCTTGATCAAAGGGGATGAGATGTCTGAGACTTACACATTCTTTTGGCAGTGTTCAGCCCGTCCTTACAATCAGCCAAAATATACAAACGCCTTCTGTCTTCTCTTCTATCTTTTCCTCTTCTTCACTGCACTCACATTCTCCCTTTACATTACATTTAGATTATGTATCAAGCATCGTGCTGTTTTCATCTAAATTAAGTACACTGACATAAATCTCATACATATTAACAACGGCACGGGGACCGATTTGCTTGAGGTCGGTGAGAACAAGTTGTAAAGAGGAAAAGATCAGTCACAGCAGGGAGAGATTCATAGGTCATACATGTTCATTGTTGAATGTTTATGTGGACTCAGCTTGTATTTTCACAGCTCTGGACTGTTTCACCACTTGAAGATGGCAAATAATGAAAACAAAGGGAGCTGATGGAATACAAAAGATGCTGAATTGATACAATTACGTATAAACAAGGTGAGGACCCAAATGCAGACAACACAAGGGAGGTTGGATCGTGGAACACAAAGCGAGCTCTATTACACAGAGCTGAAATACAAAAACCAAGAGACCAAGGAAATCCAAGAACGAGTCACAGTCGACAAAAGCTTAAACAAAGGGCAGAAAAAGCAAAGCGCAAATCAATGAAAAAAAAACAAGGGGAACAAAAACCAGAAACATGCCAGGGCGGAGACACTGGAGGAGAACACAGAGTGACATCACGAACCTGGAGGAAGATGGAGTGGCGATACAGGCGAACGCAGACTAGCATGGAGGAAGACAGAAGAAGACGAAACAAACTGATGGAGACATGAGGGAGAGCAAAGACTACAAACAAACACACTAAGGGCATGAAGAGGAAGAGCAGGTGAGGGAAGGAACAGAAAAACACTGGAAGGAGGGAAAAACACGCAGGAGGAACTGAAAAGCACGACAGGACACACAAGGGTAAAATTTCAAAATAAAACAGGAAACTCGAGAACAAGAAACAGAATCATGACATGAATAGTATGACTGATAACTCAATAGGGAAATAGTATTGGCCCGGCCCATGTTAGCTCATCATTTCAACCAATAAACAAGAAGTGTAAAAAGGCCACCTGACAAACTTCAGGCCGTGCTCAGCATTGGCAGACAGCACTGCTGCTGCCGGAGCTGAAATACTAATCAGTTGACAATACTCTGTGGGTTCGTCACGATCCATTGCTCATTAGATTAATTATGGATTATTTTGCAGTCCATATGAAAATTATTTTGCACATTTTCCTGACAGCCTTGGAGATGTTATCAGGATAGCTTTGGTTGTATTTGCCAAGGTTTAGTGATATATATATATCTTAATAACTCACCTTGACAAATAAAACCCACTATCTCAACTAATGCTAAGAAAAGCTCACTTGTCATTGTCATGTGGGTGACTCAACCCCTCAGATTTCCCAGTGTGTTTGTGTACGGCTTCATACAGGCCATTATCTGTTATTGGTTTTTCTTGAGAAGATGAACATAATTAAAACAGTGAGTAATAGAATGATTCTAATCTCTGAGAAAAATAAAACAAGGATCATGCAAAAGGCATGAATCTGACTGCAGCTCAATATCAGGAACAATCCCCTTATATTACAATGAGAACATTGATTGTGCTGTGAAGAATAAATAAAGCTTAAGGTGAAGTGGAGTATTATTGATTGAGTCCAAGTGTCATTGGTTTTCTCACTGTGCTCTTCTCCTCTTTTTCGAAATGATGTTTTATTTTAAAGTGACTGTCCATCTCGCCGTTTCTGGTTTACACAGAGACATGGCATGAAATGGGGTGCAGGGAGGTGGAAACATGTTTGTTTCTTTTTTTTCCAATCTGTCTGAACAGTGATGATTGCAGAGCAGAAACCTCTAAATGACTGTTTCACAAACAGTCTGTGATGACTTACCAGGAAGCAAAAAAATCCTGTTTAATACGAGGCTCGATAGTCGCAATTTCTTCGAACACCCTGATTTCACAGCATTCTTCTGATGTAATATCAACACACAGGCATCATTACAGGTGCATTCCTCAACAGGTGTGAAACCTAGTTGGCTTTAAAGCAGCTGGTCAGGAAAAAAAAGGTTTTGTGCACCCTTGAGAAAAGCGTACATGCAATGAAGACTTCACTCTGGTCTGGTTTCGTAAAACACACTCGCTACGCCTCTCCCTCAGTTTCCCCCTCTACAAGTCCATTTTTATGTCCCTTATCTTGTTGTCTGAGACACTCTTCTTGCCTTTAAATCAATTTTGTCCTTGGGGATTAATAAAGTTGAATTGAATTGAACATGAGCTGAAGCAGATATGAAGATGCGAAGGCAGTGTGGCATCTCTTTTCACATATTGAAATGAAATATAATGTGCTTATCCTAAATGCCTCTGACAGGATTAACCGCGACGATTTAAGGTTTTCCCCTGAGGAGTCGAGCGCGAGCCCCTCTGAACACACATGCGAGCGCGCACACGCACAGACACCGCGATCGTGTCGTAATTGCCTTGGTTGGTGCGGCGAAAGCTGGAGAACACACAGCAGTAAGTCACTGATTCAGAAGTGTTATTTATGTTCAGTCGAGTCTGCCGCTAGCTCCGGGCGAAAAACGGCACTGTCTCTGTCAGCGTTGTGTGTTGGCTCTGAATGAAAACGTAATAACATGCCCTGTGTTGCTGTTGTTTTTCCAGACGACTAACACCATTTGGGCCGAGGACAAATACTTCCTGGGGCGCTGCTGTCACTGCTGGTGGTAAGTATGAAGTCTGCCTGTAACATGGTTTCCTTTTGGTGGGGGGGGGGGGGGGTTATGGGGGTGCTTGTGATTACGATGTCGGGAAATCTTCCAGGGAATAGTAGTTAAAAATAAAGCTATAATTTCCTCGTATAATAAATAATTATGATGTGTTCGAATGCAAATTTCTCATTACGCCCACTCAGGGTAATGATACTGGCAGTGATAATGGAAGACAGCCCACAGCACAGCATCATCGCACAGACAAGCGTGCATTCACACCGACAGCTACAGGCTTCACGGTACACATTCAGAATTTGGTCTCCCCCTTCCGCAAACGTCCCATCAAATATATCTGTGGCAATATTTCCAACCTTACCGCTCCACAAAAGAGGCATATTTCTGCAGGATGTAACCCCAACGGGACAAAGCAGCCCCTGCCACAAAGGACGGGGCTGCTGTAATCGAAGGATGCCTTGGTTCACATCAAAGTGCTCGCCAAGCTGAGATCGCATCTCTCTCCACCCACTGTTTCTGTCCCCAGCCATCATTCGGGTCGAGCGTTTGAGCTGCAGCCATGTCAAGATCACAGAGTTGAGGTGGATGGTGTGATATGGCTAAACTGCTGACACAAGGCTCTCGGGCAGATGGCACCTTTTGATTCCGGGCCAAAATGTTTCCTTCCTTGGCAAGGTGCTCCATGTTGCTTCTATTCATGAAAATTTCATTGATGGATAAAAATAAAATATCTGGCTCCTGCTCTGCTTTCTGTAGAAGCTCTAGGACTCGTCTTTAACATGCAAACTCATCTTTAATTCATTCCCTACAGCAGCATAACCTTAGCTGTGATCCCAATTTACATTTTAAATGACAATCCTTAATGCTAACAAATTGGGCTACTGTATAACAGTAGGGAATCCCCTTGGTGCCACACATAAAAAGGCAAACAACAGTAGCTCTCATAAAGAGAAGAGAACAGTCATGCCGGCTTGCTCTTTATTGTAAACCTTAGGTCACACTGAACCTTGTTAACAAATGAAATATCCACATAAATACACTCTTTCCAATGTTACAAACTGTTCCCTCATCATTGTTGAAATTACTTTAAATGACTCTGCTCCATGCTGATAAAATAACATAACGACAAATTTGCATCTGCCGGGATTTGTAACTAAAATGATATGGACGGCATTTTTTGGGGGAACTTTTAATGTTAAGTCTTACAGTTTTGATGTACCAGCAGCAATATGCCCCATGATACATCACAGTATGGTGAGCTGTTCTGGAGTGACTATGCTAGTGTAGCTGTGTCGAGATGCTCATCTATTTTATTTCAAATCTTTATTTTTGTGAACATTCGCAAAACCCGTGTCCAATATTCTCCATGTCCTCTAAGTCCAGACTGAGAGAGCACCTGACAGCCTGTGTGTGTGTGTGTGTGTGTGTGTTTGTGTGTGTACTGACCGTGTCCCTCGCTATAGGAAATAAATGTGCAGATCCTGATTCCTGGTCTGAGTGGTGTCCTTCAGTTTAAAAGCAACCATATTACAGCTGCTACACTACACAACATAACATAGAGTTGTGTACTTGAATTATCCTGACACGTTGCTCACACCAGGGCTGAGCAAATGCAACAAGCTCTGTATCTACGTTGACTTTGAAGGAATAAACCTCAGTCAGCTAACCCGCATTCAGAGTTCGAGTATTGGCAATTCTTACTCGGCTGGAACTCGTAAAAGTATATTCTTGGTATCAGATACTTGTTTAAGCAGAGCACTGGCTCAAACCTAGGTCAAACCCAGATCTGTAATATTACTTTAAGTTACAATGCGTTTCATTTGGTCACCTGTCACTATATACAGTATAATTTCTAGAAGAGAGTCAGATAGTTCAAGCACATGTCAAGGGCTACATTTTTTTTTTTTAACCAAATGTTTTTTGTGCCTACACCACACCAGAACAGAGGCACAGCACTGAGACAAGAGAATAATTGATTACTGAACCTGAAGAAATGTAAAATTGCAACATAAACAACAACATAAAATTTCACTTATCTGTGGGTTTTTTTTTCAGAATTTTTTCTAACATTTGTTTAGACAATTTGGTTGTCATTAAGCAACAGCACAGCAACAGTGGCACTGAGCGACATGAAGGGAGGTTCTCAATATATCTATTCTTTATAGGATGTGAGTGATCTACTGATCTTATCCGGCAGCATGTAACGTGATTCAAAACATTTGAAACCCCACAAATAGTGTCCTGGCATCCTTGGATTGGCCCATCTATTAAACCTGGACCACTTCTATTGTATGGAGCGTCCTGTGTGTGCTTTGTGCATTCAACGTGTGTTCCGCCAAAAGGCTGGAGTTTCACTGACAGCCGCTTTGTAGTGCCACAAAGACGAGTAGACAGGGAGGAAAATGTGGCGAGAAACATGCCCTTGGGTTCCCCTGCAGGAGTTTGGTTTAAGAACTGTTCCCATCCCAGCTGTTGCTCAAAATGTAGGCTTAGCACAGCTGGGATGAGGGTACATAATGTATAGATTTGGAACAGATGATAAAAAGCAACGATTCTGAAATGTTGAATGATGTGAGTAATATGCCATGTGTCTGCACGAGTATAACTGTGAATTTCTGTCCAGTCATTGTAAATAAAAAATGAACTGAAGTAAATTATTCTGACTCTGTCACATCCTGACGTTCCTGAGGTTCAACTGAAGTCACTCAATACTTCATGTCCCTTCAAATACAGTGTCTTGAATGGCCAACATGGATAAAATGTACCCAAGAGTACAACACCTGCATGCATGATTAACACCCCCCACACACACACACACACACGCACGAGGACCACTACTCCACCCCCACAGCACATTTACGCTGTCAAAAGTCCAGTGCCACTCTGAGTCCATGATAGTCGCTGAGTGTCCTCATCAGCCACTTACTGAGGCCACGTGGCTCGATCAGTTCTTCGTTTGATTAAAATTGCTCGACACTTGCTTGACAAAGTTGTTGTTGCCGCTGAATGATCGACTATTACCCAAGACTCACGTTCCTCTTTTGACAGAAAATATAGCCAAAACATGACACTTGAGCTGCTGCAAAATGTTGCTGGCAGACTCTTGGCATTGTCCGTGTCCATTTACAGCACATTATACAGTGACACAGTGTTATTTTCAGACCGATGGGAATTCCTGCCAAAAATTGAGAGGGGTAAAAATGATGATGAGTCATTTCTGCAGTTATTTAGTAATTCTAGCAGAAGGCAAAATGAGTTGAAAGTTATTTCTGAAAAGTTGTGACTTCATTTTTTAAACCTACATTAATTTACTTTTTGGCCGCTTTGTGGGCAACATGACAAGTTACAGGCAACCACACTAACTAGACTTTTATGACCTTTTAAAGTATGGTGTGGTATGGCTTATGTATTAGCCGTCAGTAGCCTAATTACACATCCGGTAGACATGAAGAATCATTATTATTTACAGTGAGTTGACCATCTGACCAGTCCAGTATTAGCTCTTCTTTTAGCTCTGTTTTTGGTCTCTACAAACTCTTGAGAAAAATATCTTGCTCCTAAGCTGCTAAATGTCCCTAAAAATAATGTGAACTGTCTGAGGTGAATGTAGATCATCTAATATTTTTTCTTTGCTTTTTAATTATCTATTGTTTATAGCTTAAAGTATTTGCCTGGTTTGTTGTGTCTGGGCTACTATAGACACGTGGCATTGCAACAAAGGGGAAGTCGACCTGCTCCCTCTGATACAGAAAGGCTCATCATTTACTTGCTTATTTACACATCCAGCAGTTAGAGAGCGACATTATCATTTACTTAAAGTCTGTTCGTGTCCACCTGGTGAGTGTAAGTCCAATATTAACTCTCTTTTAGCTCTGTTTTTGGTCTCTACCAACTCTTGCAGCAAATAAATCTGGCTCTGTAGCTGCTAAATCTTCTTCTATTTACACCTCAACTTAAAAACAGAAATGTGTTAATGATGTTTTAAGAGACATATAAAGCGAAGAGCTAACATCTGAAATTACAGTATTTCCTGATACTTGGAACATTTTTATGACTTTTATTGCTTGTAGCCAGAAACAAGGGAGATGAATTTATGAAAAAAAGCTGTGACAAATGCTGTGTGTTCGCAATGATGTGCATCACTGGAAAAGATGAACACAGTTGCTGGGAACAGTGCATTCAATATATTTCTGTTGAGGATACTCCATTATCTGATTTCAAATGGAATGAAAAAGCATTAGTGCATTTTGAACAAGGACAGTAGTTTGGGTTCTCTTTTTTAGCACCCACGATAAACACTAGACTGCCCAAAGGCCCAAGAAGGCATTAAGACTTTCATTATGCGATTGATTAACCACTGAAAGCAGTATTTGTAGTATATACTTCAGAGCTAATGAGGGGAGTCAGGCAAATTTGGAAGCTTTGAAGTGAGGAGCTGAAACCCAAGTGGTCGGCTTTCACACCCACTGGCTGATTTAAGCGCATTATCTGCCATGATTGGTCCAACTTGACTCCCTCATTTCTGCTTTTAGTGAGAGACTGACAGCTGCAAGCGGAGGCTTGATGAACGAGGGGAATCAGAACAAATGGCACCGTGGAGACACAGACAGGACAGGGGACTAATGAAGAATATGAAGCTCTCCTCACGTACCGCACGATGGACTTGCCTCTAGTCAAGGACGATGCAATTTGGACCAACACTGTCAAATTCAGCCAGGGGTGACAGGTTGGTGCTACGTGTGAGAAGATCCTGTTTCAAACGTTTCTCTAGGTACGGTTTGAAAACTCCAGACGAGTGTCTTGGAGTAGTCAGAAATGAAAATGGCCTTTGTACTTTTACTTCCTTCTTCCCCTTTAAGCAACTAAACTCAGCTTTTATTTATAAAGGTGGGACTCGTTTGCTGTTTTGAGTCATCGGCATGTTAATATCCTGCCACAATTGCCTTGCGAGTCATAAAACTACACCGTGGCAATGACTAGAAAATAATAAAGGAACTAACGAGCAAATCATGACAATTAATCTCAAATTAGATTTCATTCACATTTCCCATGGCCACAGAGAGGAGAAGCAAAAAAATAAAAATAAATGATGTAGGGAGCCAACTCAGAGGACGCAATTACAGGAAGTCAAGATGAAGAATCAAGGAGTGTTTGTGTGTGCTGAGGCTGAATTGTGCCGGAGATGATTAGATGGGCGCGGTACGTCACTGTGTTCAATGCAACGGATGAAGTTATGCTGAATTTCCTCTTCGCCAGTGAGCCCTGACTCATTGTTACTGTTAGCTTGCCTGAGGTTCCAATCAAATACACATTTTGTTTCTAACAAGGGGACCCTTAAGCAAGTTATGGAATTGTTATTTGGATTTGAGAGGACATTCAGTTCCGGTTATGATATTTATTCATTTGAGCAACTGAAAGTTGAACATGCTGGATACAAAGTCACTAGATTTTCCCCAAAATACTTATGGTATGAGTCTAACTTCAGTTCATGTGATCTGTCTTATAAAGTGTTTCATTGAGAAGATATTAAGGCTTAAAGTGAGTTAATTGATTGCAGGTGTGTTAGGCTATCATGCCCAGCGGTGTTAGTTGCTCATCTCACTTCAGCTCCACACTCAGTCCTCTTTGCCCACATTTGAGTTGTCTAGGTCTGCATCAATAGCCACACTTGTGTTATTTGTGAGTGGCCAAGTGCCTATTTGCGAGACACATTTCCATGAAGAGCCTCAGAGCTCAAGTGCCAGTTGAGCACTCATCGTGGAGGTTTGTTCGAGCTCGCGGGACAGACCTCATAAGGTCATCCTGTTGCTCATGGCTCAAATGAGTTCTGATGGCTTAATGGTTATATTTCTTTTCCATGCAAAGAACCGAAGAGGTCGTATCAACCAAACAATATCATAGTTAATAGGTGATTCATGTTGTCTGATGCTCTGAACTGAAGGAAGCGTTCGTCATCTTAACAATTTAGTCTTTTTGTTTATGTTTGTGGTGTTTTGTGCTTTATGCTTTAGTTTTTTCATATCTTGTTACCTGATATCTTCAATATGTAATGTAATACGATAGAGAGATAGAGATAGAGAAATAGAGATAGAGATAGAGAGATAGAGATAGAGAGATAAAGAGATAGAGAGATAGAGTGATAGAGATAGAGAGATAGAGATAGAGAGATAGAGAGATAGAGATAGAGAGATAGAGATAGAGAGATAGATTTGAAGACCATCTGTGGTGGTTCTACCATAGATGCAGAATGTTTGCATATGAATATTCTTCATGCCCAGGGTTCGAGTTAAGTGAGAGCCAGTGGGAGCTGTTCTCCCATGAAGGGTCTGAGCTTCCATGAAAGCAGTAAAATCCCTTTGCTACCAGACCTGACCCTGCTAAATGTGGGACCATCACACGCTTGTACAATTCTGAAGAAGAGCAGGATGTGGCAGGGACTTCTACAACGTGAACTCCCTCTCTTTCTCTGTCTCCGTCTCTCATGGACAGTATACCTGTCAAGCTATTATTCATTTATCTATTTATCTATTTATTTATTTATCTCTGCCGGTAATTCTAGGTATTTCAGAAACCCTCACAAAGCTAAGATTATAACTCAAACCCTGTTTGTGCTGACTTCTGAGTTTCCTGCATTTCCACGTCTGTTGATTATTGTTGGTCTTACAAAAGTGCACACAGGTAATCATATAAAGTAGCCTACAATTAAACTAAGTGCAATTTACCTTCATCATTTCTCAGGTCACAGAGCATGGCTGAGGCGGTCGCAGAGCTAGCTGAAGCGTGCACTGCAGCCTCTTGCAATTTGGGAATTATCTTGTGAAATCACCTTTTGTAAAAATACCCCTTTTATTCATTGGCATAACAGTAGAGCAGGTTGCTCATTCATTGTTAAGGGCTTGTGGCTGAGAGCATCACTGGCACCCATCTACTAAGGTCATCAGTGAAGTGAATTGTCTGCACAGAGGGCAAAGAGTACTAAAAGACAACACCCAATCCAGCCACATTATGTTCACCCTGCTGGCATCCGTCAGAAGTTACAGAGGTATCTGCTGTTATTCAACCACACAACTTTATTTACTACTTCTTTCTTCAGGCTGTGAGACTCCTCAGCTCATCCTCAACATCATCCAACATGATCTGGGGTCAGGTTGCAGTGGCAGCAGGCTCAGTGGACTCTACCAGGCACCCCTTTGCCCAGCAGACCTGGAACTGTTCTTCCTGGGGGATCCCAGGTGACATCTGTAATCTCCCCAACAAGTTCTTGGTCTGCCTCAGGGTGTCCTCGCAGTCAGATGTGCCCTGAAAGCCACCCAAGGGAGGCACCCAGGTAGCATCCTGATAAGATGGCCGAGCCACCTCAACAGTGTCCATTCGACAACTTTGAACAAGAAACCAAAATTTGAGCTCCTTCGATTCGGGGAGGAGCTCAACATGTTATTGATCCCATTTGTGCTGAAAAAAACCCCCTAAAAACATTTAGTTTCTGTGGATACAGTTTTCTGCTAATTGTTAGGTACTGAATCAGTGTTTATTTTTACAGCAAATTCTGGTTTAGTCTTAGTCTTTTGAATAACACACCATTTTGTTTTAGTCATATTTTAGTCATCTGACATCTTTTAGTCTTAGTCTAGTTTTAGTCGAAAAATATCACAAGAGTTTTCGTCTTAGTCTAGTCTTAAGTCTTAAGTCTTTTAGTCTTAGTCTAGTCTTAAGTCTTTTAGTCTTAGTCTAGTCTCAATGAGTGCTCTCTCTCTCTCTGGACGAGTCGTCTGTAAATGTCGCTTCAATTTGGTTGGCTGTTTTTCCCAGCAATTTTTACACCACACGGTTTGCAGACAGTCTTGTTGTCATATGTGAGGTGTCCCCAGGTGTCAATTCTTCGTTTTCATCCTGGACCTTTTGTTCACGAGGCATGCCGTTGCCCTCGGACCGGATGCACTGCAAAACGTTAACGTTAATGTGTTGCTAACGAGCAAAGTCGACTGAAATCTGCCAAAACTGTGCAACTAAATATCATGTAAACATCCTAACTCTTGTGAAAATGTCCATGAAACTGTGTGAAATTCTGCAAACTCGTCTATGTTCTCCTTCTGTGTAAATGCTACTGCCTTTGTTTAGCTTGCTGCGGCTTTTTAAAACTGCTCTGTTGAGGATTTCGTCTGTGGAAAAGGTTTGCTGACGAATATTTTTCGTCATAGCCTTCGTCAACGAAATTGACACTGTACTGAATCAGTTCCTTGGAGTAGTCAGCAGCATACATTGATTCCTTTCTTATTTTTGAACGACCCTTACACTGCGACAGGTCATAGTGTATATTGTGTGCAATTACAGTAATATGTGATATGGCATTTCCCTACAGAAACCTATAGCACACATCACATATGATAAGCCATGGTTTTCCAATAATGTCGGATGAAGTCCGTCGGCAGTTACTTCAACAGCAGTTTTGTCAAGTATCACATTGCCTTTTTGTGTCACACGCTTTGACTTGTTTTATGGCTGCACTTATTGTACAAAATCGTCACTCCTGATAAGAGTGTCAGTGAAGAGCCTAACTTAAACCATGAATCATTAACACCTCTAAATTCCGTATGAAGGAGGGGAGTGTTGCTAGTGTAAGCACTTACTCAAAGGCTGGTATTCCATACACCCACAGCTACACACACACACACACACACACACACACACACACACACAGACTCTGGAAACCCCGAGAAACAGTTGGATGCTTAATGTGCAATTGCTGTGAAAATGAAACCTCCAACAAGTGGCTTTCATCAAACATTTACGTTTCCAAGAGAGGATTAGTAACAGTGAGACTCCCGATGCGACTCTGATAGTGTTCGTTCCTGACACTGCGACGAGGAACCTTATTTGCCATGTTGATTCACTCACCTTTGTCATCACAGGATTAAAAGCTCTGGGGTACTACTTTTCAGAAAAAAAAAAGGAAGCGCTGTATTCATGCGGTGCCAGTTGTATACACTTATTGCAGTGAGCTTGAAGAAATGCAGAGAGGAGCCACACTGCAGCAGCATTGACACAGCGCTGAGGAACATTGACAGTAATAGACAGGAGGCTGGTTTTGAAGGACAGCATAGTCACCTCTGTGGAAAATGTTAGTCCTTCTCTAACATTCGCACTGACCCAAGAAGGGCGCAATATGTAGAATATTTGCATATAGATTATAGCCTGAAATATGTCACGGCCGTACAGAGTAATGTGATCGTCTATCTAACGCTTGATTCATCTGAAAAATTCTCTGATCTGTTGCCATGGCTGTTATTTGCCAGACTTAACAAATGTGTCAAATCGACTCTCCGTTTCTGAACATTGTTTCTATTTTAACACCTCTCTCCTCCTCTCTCCTCCTCTCTCTCCTCCGATTTCGCTCCTCTGGAATAATTGAGGTATTTGGGTCATGCTGTCATTAGAATATCATCCCTTCATCATGTAAGGACTTCCCGGGGAACATTATTAGCAAAAATAAAAAGCTGATCAGCATACAGCGAGGTCTTCATTGATTTGCCCATAAAGAAGAGTACTCCGTGTGATAAATGTAGAAATATTACGCTGCGAACTGCAATATTGCCTGAGCGACAGCCGTTTTAGAGGCATGATATAACCATTCAGAGTTCTTATTTTAGACTAAACTATGTCATAAAAAAAATCCCAGCAGTAACTGCTCAGTAAATCACAGAATACAAAGATGTATCCATCATCTTTCAAGCGTTTATTTCACCAGAGAGCCAGAACCAGCCTGGGAAGCACAAAGTATCAGCTCCTGCCACATTCATCACTAATAAAGGCTGAGTGCTTGCATCTGAAGTCTCCTGGCCGTGTCTGCTGGTGTCATCATGGAGGTCCGCTGGAGATTTGCAAACAGTATCTAAATATATAGCAAGTGGGCCAAAGGAGGAGGGGTACCTGAATAAAGAATGTTGTTGTGTGGCCCAAGGCCCATTCGAGAAAAAAAGGAAGAGGCTGATAAGGTACATTGGTTTCCATTTAAAGTTGGTAGACACAGGAAAGTGTTTTATCTCAAGCCCCTCAGGTCCTGTCCTCACTCTGAAGCAGTATGAGCCATCTGAGTTAAAGAACCGCACCAGTTAGATTTCACTTTTATTTTCCTTGCCATTGTTGAATCTCACCCTCAGACTGTGTGTTTTGCTGAAGGTGTGACTTCCGACTCTGTGAGTCTAAAGCACCCAGTGTTTTCAGAAACACACTCAGAGCTTACAGGGACAGTCTGCAGCCTAGTCAAATGATATGCCATTTAGAGGACCAAGCTTTAGCAGTGATCACCCATTTGATGTGGCTATTCTTTTACCACCTGCAATAAGTTTTAATAATGCAAAGCACTGCTGCACATGGATGCTGGTGGTAGGAAAAGGGCAGAGCTGCAGTGAAAAATCCATAGGTTCAGTAAATCTTATACAGCAATTGTAGGCTACATAAAGAGTTAGAGTTAATAAATCTGTTTTGCCAAAGGACAATAGACAGTGCTTGCATATTTTATCAGCACTCAGGGCTTGTATGAAACACAATAAACCAGTTCGCACTGGGTTGGGATTTAATCATAACACATGCGGATGTTCTGCTCTGGTTCTGTTACAGTGCTGAAAATCCATCAAGGGTGAGAGATTACCAGATGGGTTATTTATGTATTTATTTTTATTCATTATAATAAGTTCAGGCTCATTCTCACACAGATGCGAATGTATTTCAATAGAGCAGGTTTACAAAATACTGTTTTTGAAGCATTAATCAGGATTGTCTCATTATCATATGACTAAACTGTCTCCACAGATGCTAACCTCATTTAGCTTAGTAAGAAATGATGCCGGAGTACATTAGTGGTTTATCATTCAGGACAGGGTTACGAAGCGATGCATGGGTCTGC
>NC_051054.1:21730948-21763448 GCF_904848185.1 Acanthopagrus latus | reverse complement strand
GAATCTGATGTATGCTATTAATAAACTCTTTGTTGCTGTCAGACACTTCATCCATCTGCAGAGCAAAACAGTTGTGTCCTATCTTCTCATTAAGCTGCTCCTCTGTGTCTTTTGACATGTCATAAATGCGCCTCGCGATATTATTGTCTGCCAGTGGAATAGCCTTTAGTTTGCTGGCTGTTGCATCATCAATCATAGTTGAAACCACATCAATAGCAGAAGGTATTAATTCCTCCACTATTGTGTGTGGCTTTTTACACTGAGCAGCTCTGTGGGCTACTTTGTTGAAGGCGAGTTGAGCATTTAAGACTTCAGTAAAGCAACTCTGCTGTGCACGACAGTTAAGTAGTTCTTTTTTTTTTCTTTTCTGAAGATATCAATGGGCTTCTCTTTGTGTTTGGGATGTCAAGTCTCCAAGTGGCGTCTTAACTTGTTCGGCTTCACACTGTCAGAAGCTAATATTTTGAAATGCAAAACACACTGTGGTCTGTCTTCATTACCCACCATTGTACTGGTGAAGCCGGGGTTGACATACGCCTCGTCATAGTTTCTTGTCTTTGTTTTGGTAGTTGTGACATTTGGTGCAGATTAATGTGCTGCTTTACGTTTACCTGGCAGTCCTTTCACAAATTTGTCATTGCATAGATGCATCATTTACATTGAGCCTCGCCGCACCCCCTCGTCATGACTCCGGGCCCCCCAGAAAACCACTGCTATAAAAGATTACAGAAGAATAGCACAGTGGCTAGCTGGCTTGCTTGCCAAGTGCCCTATCCACATTATATGACCAATTTGATTGTGTAGAATTAATGACATTCAAATCAGTCAGAGCAGCAGCCTATGGTCATATATCTTATGAACTGACAATGTTTCAAAGCTACCAGCAGCACTTAGTACATCCATGGAGAGCAGCACTGAGCCATGACACACACACACTGCCAGATTTCTGGTGAGAGGAATCAAATTCATTATGGTTGACTATAAGCATGATGCTGCACTCACTCACAAAACCTTTAACTTTGTAATTAAAGGTCCCATATTGTAGACAGTGAGACTGAAATGTCTTTATAAGTATAAAGCAGGTCTGCATGAATACTGTCAAAATGCTCAATCCATGAGGAAATGCACACCGGCCATGTTCAGGATTATTCGTAAAGTTGTGATGTCACAACTATACTTGTACCACCCTCAGCATTGCTGTGGTATCAAAAACACCTGTAGTGCTGATGCGAAAACATGGTGCCTGCTCAGGCCTGTGAGAGCTGGTCAATCAGAGCAGACCAGGCTTTTTTGTTAAGCCTTAAAGAGACAGGAGCTAAAACAGAATGTTCAGGCAGAGGGTGAATAGAGGTGCGGCAGCAAGGGACAGTATGAGAAAAGTAATGTAATGTGTGTTTTTTTTTTTTTTTTAACATTAAAAGATGTAAATACACTCATTTTTAACAGACCCCCTCAAAGTAAAAGTATAAAAATGAAAATGAGAATTAAATGGGAGCTGCTCATGTCGGAGCTGCCATTAGGTGTGGAATCACAAAAAACAGCTCTCCCTTTGGGGACAATGCAAGTATTGAATGGATCAAAGTGAATTTAGTTAATTTACATTTCGTTCCCATTTACAGACACATTTCGTTATATGACAGCCATTGCATTACCATCCATATCATTAGAAGCTATGGGGACCTCAGAGATGATTGGCCTTGTTTTTATTTCCGTTTCTGACATTTTCTTGTTATTGCACAAGGGAAAGTTTCATCAGATCCTGTATATTCTGTGCTTGGATAGGCCTTGAGAGAGAAAAGGGATTGGCCCCGTCCTCGGATGAACCATCTAAGAAGTTCCCTGTTATCAGTCACGCTTCTGTTAACTTCAAGCTGCGGGAAAAAAAAAAAAAAAAAAAAGTAGATTCACAGGCGAGCCCAGAGCGGCGTGGCCCAGCTTTGCGTGTCCCTGTCTTTGTGTGCAGCCCTGTGTTTTCTCCTCCGTCGTCCCCCCCTTCTCCTCTCGCCTTCTCCCCCTTCCTCTCCTCCCTTTTTTCAATCTCACCTTCTCTCACCCTCCCTCCTCTTCTCTGTCTGGATCACTCAATCCCTCTCTTTCAACTCCCCCCTCCATCTCTCTCTCCAGTGAATGCCTCTGTAATTCCTATTCTTATCTACTCGTCGGCGCGAGGATAAGAGCTTCTTTACTTATGTGCTCCTGCTCTCCACGGGGAAGAGGAGACAGAGAAAACATTTTAAAAAGCTAAAATTACATGCAGGGAAGCAGGACAGAAAGGAGGAGGAGGAGGAGGAGGAGGAGGGAAGGGAGGGAGGAAAACATTTTCAACGACGGTTGCATGCAAAACGGAGGAGAAGGGGGGGGAATGGGGTTGATAGAAGGGAGAAGATTAAAATTAAAAATATATATTTTAATTATTCTGGGGTTGTTCACTTCAAGCTGAGCTAATCCTTTTTTGGGTGTGTTGTGCTCTCCTGACACTTCCAGACTCCCCTCAAGGCCTCAGTGACAGAAAGCAGGCTTTTTAAAGAGACTGGACGCCTGTATAATGAGACACACACTCATCCTACGCACACATGCACTCACAGCCACGCTCTGTGATCTGAGGTGCACAAATAACTTCAATTCTTGCAGCACGCTCAAGCAAGCACATTGACAGCCACACACACACACACACACACACACACACACACACACACGCACACACACACACAGAAGGGTGTGTAAGTTCAGCCTCGCCCTCCAGAGGCTGTCACACAGAGACTGCTCATTAAAGAATTTCATTAGGTTTCAATCAGGCCATAAGTAGGGCAGCTGCACCATTACGGAGTGAACATGTGACTGAAACATGACTGCAGGAATCATGATATAATCAATGAATCAGTAAGTGTGTGTGAGACGTTATTACAGAGTGATTTCAATGAAATATGACTCGGGGAGAAAGCGAACAGAACAACATTAAATTGAATCACTGTTGAAGTATTTTCTCTCCTCCGCTGAAAGTTTAATGTCGGGTATGTCCTCAGTGACTTCTCCCAGCAGCTTCACAGATAACATCCGGGACACAGGCGCAGACTGGGAGCACGTGGCTGCACGCTGGAAACACTGGAGAAGCAATCATGGGATCCCCAAGTCGACCTCCTCAGGTAGTAGAAGACCTCAGGAATATGCTGAACAGAACTGCAGGCGGATGAATCATTCACAGTGGGAATTGGGCTGCTCTCAGTTGTGAAATAGGGAGGCGGCGGTAAATGATTGATTTTGATCAAATTTGGTGGGAGGGGAAAACGTGGATGTTTATCTAGGGAAAGACAGAGTCACAATGGCTTTTTCCACTTTTTCCTTCTCATCCTCTCTACATCATTCTTCCATCTTCTCTCCCGTCTTTGGATTCCCTATACACTCGTTTTGCACGTGATTATATTTTACATTATACTTAAACATAATACAGGGCCGTACTCTTCATACCACGCCATAAAATACCAAACATATCAGAACAAGACAAAACAAAACAGAGACAGGGACAATAGTTGGGGCTGCATCTGAAACTTCATCAATTCATAAACCATCCTATCAACAGCTGTCATTGCTTCTGAATTATTGTATCCTCCACTGAGCAAAATCACAAAGCTCAGTATTAAAGCAAAGCTTTACAGCCAAACTCCAAACTTGGAGTGTTTTCGTCCTCTTTATGGGCGAGTAGCATTTGAAAAGAAAAGGGATATCACCCTAACCCCTAAACAGATGTCTGCTCTGGTGTTTAAAGATCATACTATGGGCATAAGTCAGCCTGAAAAACTTACTCTTAAGAGCAGCTGAAGCCTGATAACGACCCATTCATTTAAATCTGCTGTGCTGGAGCAGCGAAACATCTCAGACATGCAGAGACCTTCATCAGTCTACGCACAACAACGACTCTCAAATCCTGCTGCTGTTTCCAGATTACAGAAGAGCTGTAACTAGTACTACCTTGATGAAAAAAGTTTTTTCCTTCTTGTTCATTAGTCTACTCAGAGCGAGTAGAGTAAATACAAAAGTTACATTACTACTGTCATGAGCCTAAATCAACCAGTCTACAAGCAAAACGCTGAGCTCAGCAGTCAACAACACTGAAACATTATATTATATTTAATTTTTTTGAAGGGGAATGACCAGGGAAAAGGTAGTATGGAGTCTTGAAGGACATATTTTTAGGCAGGCACTGTTACCAATCTATCTAGACATGAACATAACAAAATACTATCCACACCCCAAACAAACAGCTCAGCGTCCGCTGTGTTATTCCTATTTGAAGGAGCCAAACGTTTTGTTTATCATCGGGATATGGCAATATCTAAATATAATTAAAGTCAAGATTTGTTTATTTAAATTAAATTAAGATGAAAACCCATCCTTGCCTTTTGTTCATAATCTCAGGAAGACCAAGTGTGAGGGAGGGAGAGTTCTGAGTAGGAGTGGAATGTAGTTGATAATCTTTCACTGCTGTCATCGTGCCTTTACAAACTTCAGATATGTACGTATCATCTGAACGTGGCGATAAGAGTTTCATATTCTGAAAGCCAAGACTTACCTCAAACAAACAAAACCCCCAAATGACCAAAAAATGTGACTTTGACATCGGCTACTGCGGATGACTGAATCAATATGAGATGTTCTTCTGATGTTGTCTATCTCGGGGTGCACAGAACAGCTGTGGCGCAAATAAATTCAGTCAGGATGTAGCTAGCTACTACTACAGGTCCTCTCAGACATCTGATTTGATGAAGAAGATTTATCACATCAGACGTGGGGGACACTGAGTGGATCGTATCTGTGTCTGAGGAAGTCCGGTATTGACATGATATGTCTTTCTAAACCTATAGGACCATACACACCTGCACGGAACGAAAGTGAAAGAAACGATGTGACTATAACATAAGGCGTACATATAAGCACATGGCCGGATAGGCCATTTGGAAGCTGCCGCGACCGCCTACAAGACAGGCTATATTTACTATCACCACTGTTATTTGATTATACAAGGACCAGAGGGCAGGATGCCAGATGAGCACCATACTAAACAAAGAAAAAATACCACAATATTCCACCAATATCTGAAAACATCTCTTAAAAAATGCCTTGGGGCGTGAATATATCTATTGAATGAAATTCTGTTCAATCCCATCACCTAAAGAATGAATAAATACAGATAGAAAATACATTTAAAAAACAATATTCTACCAAACATCTCCAGCACCAAATGCCTGGAGGGCCTGAATATTAATGCCTGAACCCTTTGCTGCTATTTGAGCATGTGGTGGAGGGAGGCAGGAGCGAGCGCATATAGAGACGAGTGCACATAAATAATCCACAGGGACGCCCAGTAGAAGGTCTGTGGTAATGCAAGGTGACAGTATTTGGAATGGGAAAACACGACTAAACTAGGTTATTGCTGATATACTGAGAGGAGGAGAAGAGGAGCAGAGGGGAAAAATAATAGGATAAGGAGTGGAGAGAGGAGGATGACAATCATGGGGGGAGCAAGGAGGAAAGGAAACAGGCAGAGAAGAGAATGTAAATGAGAAGAGAGAAGTGGGAAGGGAAGGGGAAGAGAAAAGTCGGTAGGACAATATGAGAACATTAGGATGAGTGGAAGAAAAAGAAATGTGAAGAGTAGAAGAAGATGGGAGAAAAAAAGAGTGAAAACGTAGGGAGGAAAACAAGGAGGACAGAAGCGAGGAGACCGAGAAAACGAGAGGTAAGGAGCACTGAAGAGAATGACACCAAGGAGGAAAAGGGGAGTTGAATAAGAGAGAGATGGCCCAAAAAAAAGAAGAGGTGTGGCAGGTGAGCAGGAAGAGAAGGAGAAAGAATAAAGAGGGAGCAAGTTATGACCAGAAGTAAGGATGAGATGAGAAAAGGAAGTGAGGGGATTAAAGTAGATAATAGAGAGATGAAAGGGAATAAAAATGAATGAGAAAAGGGGAAGATAACCTTCACGAATTGTTGCCATAGCAACCAGGAGACATCGATCGTCTGTGTGTCAACCTGATGCAGGTGATCATGTGTGCACATGTGAATGTGTAAAGACAGTTGTTTGTGAAGTAATACTTTAATCAGGTGTTTGTGTTTTTATCAGTGGAATCAATCATGAGAGCCTGTGTGTGTGTGTGTGTGTGTGTGTGTGATGTGGATTAGCATTGCAATCAGAGGGACTTTATCAATAGATCAGTCAAAGAACAAATCAACAAAGACAGATCAGCACCAGACTATCCACAACCGTCTTTATGCAAGCCTGTAAACACTTACACACACACACACACACACACACACACACACACACACGCACACACACACAAATAAACATGTTAAACATCCAATGTTTGGTGGCATTTCACTGGCATTTATGGCCACTGTAAATGGTGTGAGGCTCTGGACCCGCGGTGACAGCTGCATTTTGATGAGGCACCTTTGAACCGCTCGGTGCCAAATCTGACATGAAACATCGAGTCAGACGTCAAACATCCCGCTAACACTTGTCAGTCTGATGTCATCTGAGCATTCACAGATCTCTGATGTGATGGGGAAGCACACCACAGGGCCCAGTGGTCCTTGATGTAAAGGATTATTCACAGTCGCTCACCATGATCGGCAGATCAGAGGCGATGTGAGTTCAGCTGTGGCATCTTTAGGCTGCTCTAAAGATTCGACGTGTAGTATTTTAAACTGAAAATGAAGGTACTCTTGTATAAATATTATGTTTTTCACTGTTTTAGCACCAGACTGATTATAGGAAGATCTGTGAGGGTGCTTTACAGTTTGTTTTTTTTCTTGTCTCTGTTTATCGTGTTCAGTAATGGAAACAAGAAAATGTGTCTGGGGCAATATTAAGGAGGGGGAGAAGGTAAGAGTAACAAAGATAAAAAGCACTGCTGCACTGACCTTTATGGGTTGAAAACATCAAGTCTGTTGTATCGGTGATCAAACCCAGCTGTGATGTAGCAGTACATTGGTTATTTCTGCAGTGTGGACAGCAGAAGTAGCTACCACTAGACATCAGTACAAGCTGCTGCCTTGGTGTTATTACCCTTTAAACGTACAACAAGTAACTTTGAACTGCTTATGAAACAACTGAACATGTTTGAGTTTCTTGAAGACATTTCACCTCTCATCCAAGAGAGTTTTAACCAACTGGAGACGAATTGCAGGCTTTTAAACTCTGTGTGGGAGTGTCCTTACAGAGTCGCTAAGGACATGCGTGAGCTCTACCTGAAATTTTCAGTTAGGCGTGAAACTGAACTCAACATATAATCATTTCTTTACTGTTATATTTGACCCTATTTACACATACATACATACATACATACATACATACATACATACATACATACATACGTAATTGATTTACAGTGTACGCCCGTAAATTTTGTGATTGTGCTAAGTTAGGGACCTCCTAAAAAAAAAGTTAGTCTGGAGCCTTGACCCACTGACCCACATCACTTGTGTGATACGTAGATAGCACTGCGCCAGTTATATATTATTATAACGTTATATATTATAACTTCTAGTAACTTCACACAGGAAGCCAGTGATGATGTGAGATCAATGCTAACTTAAAGGGAGTTCTTGATCAATGTAAGATTAAGAAGCAAGTTTACACTTACACAGAAAAAACAATGGTATCATATTGTCACCAGCACTGGACCATGATCAGTGGTCTAAATAAGATACATTTGCTGTTCTCTAAGTCTACTATAGGTCTGCTTACCCCTCATTGTGTCATAATTAATGCAACTGAATTAAGCTTTAATAAACCCAGTTCAGATATCTATTCTTGTTTCCACTGTTTATCAGAGTTTCACCAGTTTTATATATGAGCACATGCAAAATCACTACAAGTGATGGACTTCTAACTTTGCCTGTGGTCTTGGTCTCTCCCATGACGTTTGTTGTTAGGTGTTTTACACCGAGCGGGACCCCGAAGAACTTCAAGTTTAACAAAAGTCATCACAAACCTGCAGAGACTTTTAGAAAAACTAAAACACTTAATGTCACAGGATTGATTGTAAATGCCAAAGAGGATACACAACGAACTGTACAACTCCACAGAATGTCAGAGTTATGGGTTCATCAAATTAGTCAAGAGCAGCTTTTTCCTGAGAGGGACGACTGACATTTTGCATTTCACTCACTGCTAGATTCACCAGGCATTTGTCATTTTGTGAGGAAATAAAGTACACTGGCTGGTTTGGATTGGTTAACATTCCTCACTCAATCAATGAGTGCTCATAGCCACATGCTATATGATTAATGAGACAAAGAAATCATCATCAGAGCTCATACATTTATACTCCCCAAAAGGGATACCTTGACATTCTGTGGTATTTTCTACATTGCACATTTATGAAATTGCCGTAATTGTCCTCCACTCCCCAACATTTGCAAAAATCAATACAGCTCTCATGTCTGTGTGCCAAATGTGTTGCTATAGGGCTAGCAGGCATTTAGCCTACCTTAGCAAGAAGCGTAGCAGGGGAAACAGTTATCATTGCCTTTTCAAAAGCTACAATAACTGCCTACCAATGCCTTTAAATCTGACTAAATAACACACATTTAGTTTGTTTACTCCAGAGAGCAACATTGTGCACTATATGTGGACAGGAAGAGGGGAATATATTCCATATTGTTGTAATGGTTCATGGTTATTAGCATCTGCATTTGCAAGTTAACATGAAGGTATCAATCTATAAGAGAAGACAGGGTATATTTAAAAAAAAAACCTCGGCAAACTAAAATTTCATTGTAAGTAAACAAACTAAAATGACTCAAATTAAGGTAACATTATGGCCATTGCACAACCAAGACAGGAAAAGGCATTGTTTTCCCCAATCCACATCTCCAGGTAACAGTGGAACAACTGGAACAAAACTTTCTTACCCACTCTGCGCCCCAAATTTTCTGCACGATTTTGTATGAATGATCAATCTTCCAACTTTGCAGCTGTAGCTCCATTTTGGCATCAATATCAAATGTGGGCAGTCACTTCTAATGAAAAGTCTGCAGCCAACTTTGAATCTGTCATTTTAGGAGAATTAAGTCATAGCAAATAAGAAATCATTTGCATGTGCATATACAATATATATGGATACCACTTCAATTCCTATTTTACAATTTGTGTCAAAACATGGCAGTGATGAACAGTAACTGGGAGTAATTCCATCTCACCCTCTAGGTCTAAACGTCAGCCAAAATAATTCAAATCATCCCGAGGGTTTACTGTGGGTTAGCAGGGCTTTTGCACAGATCAGTATATTTGCCAGCCTCTGCAGCCTCTACATTTCATCTTTCTCGTACTATACTACATTTGTTACGTCATGAGGACCACAGTGGAGCTGTTTGTGTAATCTCATTACACTCATTAATTTTTTAGGAGGTAATTTCTCTAATACGTTAGAGCAAGACAGAGGGCTACAAATGGGCCTGTAATCATGGAAAATATAATTAAGAGCACCTGCTGTTAACATAATGTTCAGCACGCAAGAGGATATTTGGGTTTACAGCTTAGCTGTGTACACACAGGGAAACACACACGCTGAATACACACGTGTACAAACAGAGATGATGCTTTGCTGGGGTGAGGATGGTAGGTTTATCCCAGTTGTGGTGGTCAAGGAGGAATTACTGTACAGCTTCTATGCGTACTATACCATTAGTTGTTGCTCCATGCTTCACTTGACACAGATTTACACCTGGAAATGTTCTAGTTTGACCAAGAGAAAGAGATCCTGGATATTCCCCCTGGCCTCACAGATTAAAGCCCTTTGTTAACATTGATGTCCACATTTCAAAAATCTGCTCTGATCAACAAATGTATAAATATACTGGAAATACCCTCCCATGCAAACTGCCTTAAATAACTGTAAAAGCATGTTAAAATGCTCATTCACACTGTACACCCCCCAAATCAACAGCCACACACTGAGCCACCACACTGTGCATATTAAGTAAAAATGAACGCTTACACCCTCTAGGTTTTCAGGGGTTTCACAAATTTGGGTGCATTTGGTTTTGGCTGTTTGTTGTGCAGCTTAGTCTAAAGTTGCAATCCACCCTCTGAGGGATTTAGAAAGGGTAGACGACACCTGAGTTGGTGTGGAGCGTTGGCTGTCCCAGAGAACGGCGTGACTGAGGAGATGCAAGCGGTTTAGTAGGAAGCCCGGGGGGGTTACAAAGCCACTTCCAATACTTGGAAAGAAGTTGCGCCCTATCGCCTAAAATGTCAGCATCTTTGCTTTTGGAAAGTTGACATTTCTGTCCTTAAAAACATCTGTAACGAGTCCGGACCGCCTCAATCAAATCTCTGTTGCAGCCAGCAGATCAGGTGTGCTGAATGCTGAATATGACCACATTTACAACTCACTGGACGGCACAAAACTAGCTGTTCGTGTGGTTTTTAATCAGTCTCACAACCCTTGCATGTAAAAACCAGTTTCACATACGTGATATACACACAAAGAGCAATATCTGTGAGTGTGAATTTCTCTTCCAAAGGATGCAAATGCAGACCCAAAAGCACAGGGCCGAGGCCCATTTGAGTTCAACCCTTGCTCATCAAGTAGATTTTTCAGACTTTGGAGATGGGGATGGAATAGACAGCACCGTGATCTTTTTTTTGTTTGGCTGCTTGTTTGAGAGAACAACTGCTGTCATGGGCCAGCTGGCAGGAACAAGGCCAAATATTCTGTCATAGCCAACTAAATAAGCACTTTAGTGTCAAAAAAGCTGTTATCACCTCACACCTTGGCTGGCTATTCAAAGTGAAGGAGCGTCGACATCAGCCAATGTCTATTCAGTCCCCACCTGCAAAGTCTCTAATCTCAAGTTGATGATCAAGCGAGTGATGAGCACTTGCAAGCTAGTCAGGAGGGTTACGATTGTTGGTTACAGCCATATGCTTACATGACTGTACGTGCAGAAAGGCCCTGGTGTGAGGATGTTTTTCTGCTTGTGGATACTGAACATATTTCTTAGTGAATTTGGTTTGAGACTATATAAATACCATAGGTTGACCCCTGTTTCCAGTTTTTGTGCTAAGATAAGATAACTGGCTCCTGACATTAGCTTCAAGCAGACATGAGAGGGAGATTAATCCTTTCATCTAACTCTCCCCAAATTCTCTCCCCGTTTCCTTGAATATCGAGCAATTTCTTCATAAGATGTCTTTGTAATCAAAGTCTGTACAGATAATAAAAGGTAACAAATGTTATTCTACCAAACTGGTTCAACTGGCCACACTGGCAGTCATGCACCCAGCAGACACGTTTTAAATCTACTCAACATGAATCAAATTAAGACTCAACAAAGATTATACACTTTATTTAACAGCTAGCAATGATTTTCAATACTGCACTTTTCCATATCCTGGATATCAAGGACACTGGAGGAGATGCAACAGACACCTGAGGCTGATCATCAGGAGAATAAAGGAGGCTCTTTACTGCAAACAGAGAACCTGAGAACATTTTGTGTTAGTGAGTTAAAAAGTTTAAAGAAAAGCTTACTTATCATTTTTCACGTCCCGTCCAGTCTTTGGCACTGACTGATCAGAGTGTCCCGCCCTCTCACCCTCCCTTCCTCTTTTTATCTCCCCCGCTCCATCCTTCCTCCCATCATCCATTCATCTGCTCTCCTATTTGTAACCACTTCCTCTGTGGATATTTTGACCTTTCAAACAGCTGCTCTACCTTTTCTAAACACACACACACACACACACACACACACACACACACTCACACACAAGAACGCATGCACACCCGCACGCAGCACACACACACACACACACACACACACACACACACACACACACACACACACACACACACACACACACACACACACACACCCTGTGGCTTGGCATCATACCGCTGGCATTAGAGAAACAGCTTTCAGTGTCTGTGCCCTCATGCCATGCTGTTGACATTTTGAGCTCCCCCCCCCCCCCTCTCTCTCACTCACAAATGACACACATACACACACACACACACACACACACACACACACACACACACACACACACACACACACACACACACACACACACACACACACACACACACACACACATTCATGCTCATGTGAGCACTGGGCAGGTGGTGTGCTGATATTTGTCTCTCTTGTTCATTCTGACGCATCCATAAATGCTTCTTCTCCACCTTTTTTCCTAACACAGGAGTCTCTGCTTCAGTTTAAACATTACACTGTCTTTGGATCCCTCCATCTTTCTGTTACTTACACAATGAGTGTTTGAGCAAAACATCCTAAACCATCACATTGCCTACATGAAGAAAGATATGTTACCTGCAACTGGAATCAGGTGCTGAATGTTTGTTGCAATAGTCAGTCTGCAGGTAGTCTATCTGTGTGATTAATACAATGCCGGTTTTCAATGTAATTAACTAGCAGCACCACTAACTGAACTCAATTAACACACAATTCTCAAGGTGCAGATCCTAATATGCTGAATTACTTGTGCACCACACAGAAGCTCAGGGTGAATCACGAGAGCCACGGTTGAGTTCTTCATGTGGAACAGGAGATCAACATGAGGGAGAGAGAGAGCCGAAATAAGTATGTCTCAGAGGAAGAGCAGGCTGTGGAGCAAGGACAGCATATAATGACATCTGTCCTCCTGTAGTTGACCATGTTGAGAGAATGATAACAAAGTTATTAGCAGCTAAATTTGAGCCACATCACAAAAACATTACTGTTTTCAGTGAAGATGATTATTCTCTAGTGCTTTACCACGGGACTGCTCCAAACCTGTGGAGATAAAATTAGCAAATACCATATTTTATTCTACTGGTTGTCATGAGCAAAGGAGAAAAGCTCATGGATACAAATTGTATTCACTCTTGTAAAGCATTAACATTGTCATCACAACTATAACCAATAACATCAATTGCAGATGTGTACTGTAATTCATCCTACATGTTAATGGGATAGATTTTGCTTGGTGGTAGGCTGATTAGCATAGAGAAAGAGAGCACTATGGGGAACCAATCTGTATGTACTTGGTGTCATTTTTATACATTTTTTTACAGCCAATATACTGTGCAATCGGCATTTACTTCTGAATGATAAGTTAAAGCAAAAATATTGTCTGTTGCCAGTTCAGAAGCTTGTTGCCTGACAGTGAGATGCAGGCTCTGCTTACACATGTTTTTAACAGCAAAGTAAAATAAAAGCTTTATTTATATTAATAAAATGTGGATATAGTGGTAATAGTTTAATTTTATTTTGGTGTGTCCAATAAAATCATCAAATTGATGTGACATGTAGGCAGTTGACCTACATGTGGGGTTAACTCCACCTGATGAGGAGGTGAGGGGTGACTCAGAGACTCAAATGAAGAATGAAAATAGGCCTTTGTGTGTGTGTGTGTGTGTGTGTGTGTGTGTGTGTCTGGAGACCATTGGGGAAACAATGCACATTCATCATATAGTGTGTGAGACAGTACGTGTGTGTGTGGTTTGCTGTCATCTAGCACTGCCTGTCACAAGCCTGGAGTTCCACTGAATGATGTGTTTTGTGTGTGTAATCTGTGTGTGTGCATGTGTGAGTGTTGAGCTGGAGGAGGGATGAGGGCACACTGTCTGTTAAAATTACTGTTGTTGGGCCTAGTCTGACTTTGTAATACTACACACACACACACACACACACACACACACACACACACACACACACACACACACACACACACACACACACACACAAAGTGACCAATCAGCCTGCAGCATTGGGGCAAGTCAGGCCAATTGGATGACAAAGACGGAGAGGGAGAGTTGTTCTGAAAGAGTTATTAGAGCAAACCCATAGGGATAAAAGCCAATCAGAATCGATAAAACTGTCTAACTAGCCAATGGGTTGAGAGTTAATTATGAAACACTGGCCGCCACAAAGACAGACACATGACGATGATTTTAACAGCCAGTCCATTGTCCTTTTATGCACACTGCCTAGATTGTGTTCAGTTGTCAAGACATTTTCATGCCTATTGTAATAATTAATCGGATGTGGACACCAACATTTTACTGCAGTAATCCTATTTGTTGTTAAACAGATCAAGGGATTAGCCCCAGACTTCTTTTTAAACATGCAAACACTTATTTTCATTCCAAAAGTAAAAAACCCAAGAAATAATAACTTTGTTTGCATTTGGGCATTTGCTAGCGGGGGGGAAGACAAAGCACACTGCTGAAATAACCTGCATTAACTTCTCAAACGCATTTATTTGGCTACAAATTCAATAGATATTGATTTGTTTGTTGAAATCAATAAGTCTATGAAATAAGCTGCATGCTAATTTCTTTTAGAAAGATGAGAGAAATGTACAAACACACTCTCTCACACTCTCAGTAGCACTTTTCACACAGAGAAGCTGCATTATCTAAGAAGCATCTGTTCGCCAATTCTCCACATTAGTTGGTTCGCACAGAACCAAGCAGCTCCGGCGTGACGCTGCACCAGTGTGTAGTTCACAGAGCACGCCGGTGCTGCGATCCTAAAGAGGAGTGACAGTACTCATCATGATGGTGACGCCTGTGGGTTTTACTCAACATGTTACCCCCCGGTGTTCTTCTGTTTATCTAAACATGTGTCGGATGACTCTTTATGATCATATGGATGCAAAGCCTAGTTTTTCGCTTTAAATTACTTTATTACATAATCTACGTCAGTTCACTGAATCTTCTGTCAGGAGGACTGACCATCGCAATGATTTCTTTTGGCAGGGACTTTTTTACCGACACGTTTTTACAGACACTTCTCTCCTGTAGTATTTTTTTCCTCATATAAGTTGCCAAAGACACTACCAGCTACTACCTTACTGCTATTACCCAAGTCATATTCATATTCATTGTGTATTCAAGCCCAACTCCCCCAAACCGACATTCACTCAGATGAAAGAAATTCCTTTTTTAGTCTTGTCTGGTGATAATTCTCATAAAGTTTATTCAAAGCATTTTGCTAATATGGAGCATCACCAGGGCAATTACTTGCATTGAAGTCAATAGTCCTCAACTAATGCTACAGAGGTTAAGTAGACAATTAAATGCAGAGTGTTTTTTCCCCCCCACCCAATTACATGATAATCAAGTCTAATCAAAAAAGTTCTCAAATGCAACCAGTAAAGGTTAAATAATCTGGCTCTGAGAGGCTTTTTTCCATATGAGCTGCGACCTGATTGGACTAAACCCCTAACAAGCTTGTCTGGGCTGTTTGACCGCAGTTACAAAGTGACAGCTTTCTTGCAGGGATAGCAGGAGTGTTGGCAAAATCATTGATTTTTGAGTGTCATTCCCAAATCATCAACCACTGACGGTTTTGACTGGTGGCCGACCGGAAACCCAAAGCAGCAGTGTTACTATCTTACCTACAGGAACTTTTACAAGGCCTGGTATAGAAAGCTGCTGTTCAAACAAATAGAAATGCTCAGAGGGTTATGATCACTTTCTGTTGTTAGAGGGCCATCTCAAAAATCCACTGATGCATTATAATGTCACTAATAACTGCAATTTGCTAAAATAAATATTAAAAACTACAGGACAGAGGAACATTTTTTTCTGGCCTAACAGAAATCCAACCAATTGTATGAGGGCCAGACTATTAACTGTGATCAATCAGGCATTATATCCTTCCTCACAGTGCACATCAAACCAAAACTGATCTGAAAAAAGCTCGGGGAAAATGGGGGCATAATCTGTGCAGTGTGCTCACCAACCAGCAAGCACTGGCCATATACTGCAACTTTACGTGATCAAATCTTAATTTCTTATATTAAAAATGTAACATTGGATCTGTGACATAGTGATACATTGCAAATAACTATTCGAGTCCATTTCTCTTGAATGAATGAACTGTAAATATAACAAATTAAGATGATGGAATATCAGACAAAACTGTTTTATTGCTGAAATCTTCAATACAAGTAAGATGTCACATTCGACCTAGTGAATAGCTGAGGATGAATACTCTCAGGGGAATGGTTTAGACACGGGAGACATTAATTTCGCTGACCTCGGTGACTTCCATTCTATAGAAAGACGTCAGGTACTAGATCCGTCCTCAGGAGGAGATAACAGTCTAATTGAAAACCAGATGGATCTTTTGACCTTTCTAGTTAATTATACATTGACGCTGTAGATTATTCTCTCGCTGACTGGGCCAGGACCTAAAATTGGGTGGTGAAAAAATGAAAGTTGGCTGCATAAGTATTCTAGAGATGGCTTTGACAGGGAAAGTTTCATTTTGTATTACATTTATTATGCTGCCAAATCCTCCTGAAGTCCCTGCAGTGTTAAGATACTATAGCCTGTTAGTGTGTGCTCACAGCCAAAAAAGTTGTCTCAAACTTCCTGCAGTAAATTCTCTGAATTCATTTAAAATGCATATATGTCTTTGCCAAGATGTGCAAAAAAAGTTTCACTTAGCAGTTTGTGTTAAACCTACAGAACTACACATGTGTTAGTCATTTCAAGTCTCAGTGCATCGTACTGCGTGATATTGATCAATTCATTAAACAAGGATATAAACAATACATTTATGAGTGGTATCAGTATCATGTCATTTCAGGGATATGATGCTGTTTCCATAAAAATAAAACTGCTAGCGGATTGCTCATAGTTAAGTATTTCTTGTAAAAAATAGGCAGCTCGGGGGACTTGTAGAAGATATTGATTGGCATTTATAGCAGCCAATAGAGTTAAATGTGTGCAACGCCCAGGTCGTGGAGCTGGCAGTCCACCTGCTCTGCTCAGAATAGACGCTCCCAGTGAACAAGGCTGGATGGGAATAAGGAGGAAGATGGCCATCAAGCTAACGGCAGCTTCATTTAGCTGCAGTTGGTGTTTGCTTCAGCGGTAAACCAAGTGGTATAATTCCTTCCTTCACCTTGGTAGTCTCTTTCTTTCTTTCTTTCTTTCTTTCTTTCTTTCTTTCTTTCTTTCTTTCTTTCTTTCTTTCTTTCTTTCTTTCTTTCTTTCTTTCTTTCTTTCTTTCTTTCTTTCTTTCTTTCTTTCTTTCTCTTTCTTTCTTTCTTTCTTCCTTTCTTTCTTTCTTTCTTTCTTTCTTTCTTTCTTTCTTTCTTTCTTTCTTTCTCTTTCTTTCTTTCTTTCTTCCTTTCTTTCTTTCTTTCTTTCTTTCTTTCTTTCTTTCTTTCTTTCTTTCTTTCTTTCTTCCTGTCTTTCTTTCTTTCTTTCTTTCTTTCTTTCTTCCTGTCTTTCTTTCTTTCTTTCTTTCTGTCTTTCTTTCTTTCTTTCTTTCTTTCTTTCTTTCTTTCAGGAAACAGGAAATAGATGACATTCACATTTTTTAATCTAATGCTGTAAATGAAAAAAACTGAGCAGAGTGTATCAGCACATTCACTTTATAATGCAAGGGTTTGCATCCCCTTCACTCTCACTAGCCATCGATTAAGGCATGAGAAGCAAAATACAGTCTTCAAATCCATCAGTGATGCAACCATGGAAGAAAAAGATAAACACCTCTTTCCTTGATATCATCATTTTCATCAGGGCCATCTCTCTCCCTTGCAGACCAGGTGCCAGTTATTGTGAGAGCATTGTGGCCTTTTTCTAAAACTGTCCTGGCATGTTTAAATAAGGCCATGACAAGTGTTCACGCAACACACACCTGTGTCTGAATGGAGAACAGCTATTACAAGATAGATGAAATGAGCAAAAATTACATATTCCATGTCTAAGAGGGGTTTAAGATACATTTCCATAAATGTCCTTCTTGATCTTTACAGGAAGTGACATGTAACATGTCATTAGTACATTAAAACTGAAGCAACTGTGTTAAAAATTAAAGCACATTGCTATAAACATGGACCCACAAGCCACCTGTGTGTCTTGTTTTAACCCTTAGCTAACAGAAACCACCAAGCAGTCTTTCCCCAGAGGCTTGCAGCCAGCGGTCACATGTCGAGGGAAGGTTAAATACATTTACATCTCATACAAGACTGACTCCCGTGGGAAGTCGCAGTTTAAATTCCTCACCATAGACCACACTAATACCAGCTGCTTACAGAGCAAGAGCATTACTCATTTCTTTCATGAACACAGATTTCCTCTGGAGAATCCAACTTCATTACCGACTTTCACTGTTCCGCTGATGTTCCATAAGCAGGGAATAAACTTCTCATAACTTCCTTAGAATTGATCTCTTCACTGCACTTATTGACCTCAGCAGTTTAATTGTGCATGCCAGTGACCCGCTGTATATGTCACTGGCAGTAATGAGCTGAATATTAATGTTTAAGGTGCACTGACAGTATGGAAATCCTCATAGCTCATTACACTTGTGTCTCATCTCCATATTGTACTGAAGTACTGACTTTGAAAATTAATTTCACTTGTTTGTTTTGATTTGAAGGACACTGGTCCATTTATTGCAGATACATTGGTGAATGTGGTGGAAGGAAAAGGTGCAAATTTTACACTTTAAAGGGATAGTTTGTGTTTTTTGAAGTGGGGTCATATAAAGTACATATCTATAGTTGGTCTGTTCCCTACTGTAATCAGCGATCAGCGCAGCCTCAGTTTGGAGAAGTAGAGAGCCGCTCCAGTCCAGACACTCAGCTTTGTACTGCAGTGAACAGGGTCCAGAGAAAAAGAGAAATAAACCACCTAAAACAAGGCTCACCTTAAAAAAAAAAATCTATAACAGTTCAAGTGTACGTTGTATAGGGAAAATTCACACCACTTTACATTGCCATCAGACCATCCTTTGGGTGGACCCAAATGCAGACACACAGGAGACAAGATAAGAGAACAAAATTTAATTTTTACAAAATCTGAGCAATACAAGAACACAAAGTGAACAAATGAAAATGAGTCAAAAGACCAAAAAACAAAGTAGCAAAATAAACAAGGCTAAACAAAGTGCAACAAAACCAATTCAACAAAGTTCAAATCCATAAATGCAAAGTAAGAAACCAAAAATCCAAAACATACCAACAGGGAGGACACAGGAGGAGACACAGGATACATCACAGGGAGTCACACACTATGAACTGACAAAGAGTGAATGGGGAACAAAGGCTTAAATACACAGACACACTGATGAGGGGAAGAGGAGCAGGTGAGGATAGAGAGGAGGGAAGAGGACAGGTGAGATAATGAGGGGAAGGCACAGAGGAGAACGCATGGAGGAAACAATGCTGACAGACAGGGGGAGACAAACATGCAAGGAGGAAGGGGAGAAGACAGAGGGAAGAACATGGAGGAGACACTTAAAGGACACAAGGAAATGGCATGGAAATCAAAACTTAAGACAAAACCAGACACAACAAGACAACACAAGATGACTATAATCCTGAATCATGACACCAAAGATTCATCATTCCTCAAAAAAATAATCAAATTGGAGAGGAGGGAGTCTGCAGCATGATGTATGCAGAGTGTGAGCTGTCTGATTATGAAAGGCGCTTCATTGACTGGTTTGACAATGATTGATGATCATAAAGGTCACCTGATTGGTCAGCTGATGAGCTGTCAGTTGGTAGCCTGATGGTGCATATGACTTCAGCACTCTGCCTGGTGCTTTATAATCTACTGGATCATACTGGAAGGTGTCAGCATTTTGTGCAGAGCTCATGTATACAATAGCAAACCATTTCCCAAACAGCTTTTACTGAGCGCTGAAAAAGACAAATCTGAAAATAGCAACAGGGAACATGTCATGCTGTACAAATGCAGCATGGCCAATGGAATGTTTGTCAGTGTCAAGGAATCAAATGCTGGTGGTGTGTCATGGAATGGGTCGTTGGAACGATTCATGGAATGGAATGTATAGCAGTGTCATGAAATGGAACGTTGGGATGTGTCAAAGAATGGAATGTTTGGAGTTCTCACAGAATGGAATGGTGGGCTATGTCAAAATGATATGATGGCATGTATCAAAGAATGGAATTTTCAGAAGTCTCATGGAATGGAAAGTTTGAGAACATCATATAATGGAATGTTTAGATATGTCATGGAATGGTCTGTTGGGAAGTGTCATGGAAAACAGTGTTTCGAGGTGTGATAGATGTTGGTAGATGTCAAAGAATGGATTGTTGGGCCATGTAATTGATTGGAGCGCCTCAAAGGGTCATGGAATGGAATGTTGGGACACGTCATGGAATACAGTCCGAGGACGTGTCATAGAATGAAATGTAGGTAAGTGTCAAGGGATGTAATGTTCAAATGTGTGATAGAATGGAATGGCTGATGGTGTCATTGAATGGAATGTTGGAGCATGTCATAGACTGGTGTTCTGGGACATGTCGTAGAATGGACCGGTGGGTAGTGTCGTGGAATGGAATGTTGGGATGAATCATAGAGTGGAATGTTGCGACGTGTCAAAGGATGAAATGATCAGAAATCTGTCTGGAAGGCTTGCTGGTGGGGGGGACAAAGACAAAGTGAAACTGAAATCAGGAGCACACAGAGAGGAGGGGCAATCTTAAAGGCGGGAAAACACAAAGCAGCAGGAGGGGATCTGAAATGGGAGGAAGAGTGAGACACCAAAACAAAACGGGAAACAGAATTAAAACACACACACACACACACACACACACGCGCACACACACACACACGCACACACAAAATAATTAAGAAAAACAAAATCATGACCTGAAAACTGTGGAATGACTGAACTGAAGTCATTCTTTAGCAGCTATATTTTCTCATTGTTCCTCTAATGCCGCCATTTTCCTCCTCACCTCATCGCTCCTCCTACCCTTCATCTGTTCAAATAAGTTAAACAGCAGCAAGGTCTTCATCTCCCACATTTCAAAAATGATGGACAGGGAATGTTACACTGCCCTCCTCTTTTTCATCCAGTGGTGATTGATACCGGAAGCTCTCTCCCATGAGACTTCATCATATTGTCTTTTCTCCTCCTCATCCTCCTCCAAAAATCAGTCTCAATTTCTCGCGCTTTGCACAGAAAGCTTCCCGATGTTCTCCCTCTTTTTTTTTTTTTTTTTTGTTACATCCTTACTCCTCCTCCTCCTTCTTATTTCTGGTGATTGACACTTGAAAAGCTTTTGCTGTTTAAAGAGTTTCTCTCTCCCCGCACACTTAAGGGCTCTCTGAGTAATGAAAATTATTGTAATGTGTGTATGTGTGTGAGACGGCGACGTCTGTCTGTAAGAGGAATCGAGGAGAAAGAAGATGTAAATTATTCAAGAGCGAGAATCACTCTGAATGACTCCCATTGAAGTTTGCTGGAGTGGTTTTGTTCTCATAATAAGGAGGCTGTTGTGAATCACAGGTACATGATGAGGTTTTGGTAATGTGAATTAAAGAGAAACTGGTTTCATTTGAAACACAGCAGGGCATTTAAATAAGAGGGGAGACAGAATGCAGCAGATCACACAAATAAATGCTAAATAGTCTGTGTCTTGTCTTCTCTCACATATAATAGGATAAGCAAGTGTCTCATCATCCCTCGGCATTTTCTCTTTCAGTAATACATTCTTCAGATACGTAAACAGCTCTTTTATTTTCTACCCGTCTCTCTATCTGTGTTTTTACATTGTAATCTTTGTCCATCCCTGCCCCTGCCAGTGCCTGTTCTTAGTCCCACTGTAGAACAAAGAAACATGACAAGAGGTAGTTTCATTCGAGGGAGAATCGACACATGTCAGAGCAGCTTCCTGAAAATCAGTAGATGATGAGGATACTGTGATGGCGGGTGAAGTTTTTTATCAGTTAACATTGTTAACATTTTTGTTAAGTCCCTGTCACATCAATGTGCCACATGCATGTACATCCTGATATGTGAGTCACCAGCCCAGTATCTCAAAGAATTGTGTCCACACTGGATTACTCAGCACCTCACAATTTTATATTTAATGCCAGCACTTTTTATGTACGTAATTGTATAAATGGTGAGATTGTAGTCATCAAAGCCACCTCAACGCCATATGAACCTTATTAAAGCGCAAATAGACAACTTTTCCCCTTTCCCCTGTGGTGTTACTGTTGGTGCAAAGACAGTGAGAGCAAAATGGCTACCTCTGTGGTAAAGGCAAATACATATCTACAGTGGAACAGACTAACACAACACCGGTGCGCCTTCCACTGAGTCACTTCTCATCCTTTCACTCTTGTTTTACCAAGGTTTTATCACTGTCCCTCTTTGGCCTTCTTTACCTCTTTCATCACTGAGGTTCTTTTTCTTTTGCGGTGTAGTTTCCACAGTCACTCCATTTCTTCCACCGTTACTTTGGGACAGTGACCTGAGAAAACAATGCCTCCTCCTGTTTTGGCAGACTGGCCTCTAGTATCACTACTAGTATCTCATTTTACCAGAATGCTTTGCAGCCACAAAACAAGTTGTAATTAGAGCTACATTTCAACCCAAACTGTGTAATTATATACTTGGAGATTAAATTGCTAATTGAAGTTGATCATCATTAGATCCCAGAATATCAACTGAATGCATTGCACTCTGGCTAGAGCTGGAACAGGCTAATTATAAGCAACAGTTACACTGCTGTGGAGGACATCACTGAACACTGAAGTGTTCAATCAGACAGCCTCCAGTCCGGATACCTACGTAACATGGCATGAGACATGATCTCCCTCTCATACAGCCTGCTGTCACACAGTTGTTAATTAATGGAGTAGAAGTGTTACGTTTAAATTAATCAGGACAGACACTGAAGATGTCTTCCTTTAAAGGCTTGTTGATATAAGTGATAAAGGACTGAAACAGTGAGGTGACCAGAACAACAGGATTAGTTAAGTTTAACAACCGGAGATGTACATTTTATTCATGTTGATGAATAAGATATGTGAACGGTGTCCTCTCCTCTTCTTTGGCTGTGTGAATGCTCTTCCTGTCTCCAGCTCGGTGTCCATTTCCATCCCTTCTCCGTCTGTGTGAAATGTGTCCCTGCCTCTACCTCCGTGTGAATGTTGACTTCATCTCTTCTCCTGTGTGAATGATGTCCTTTTGTCTTCTCCTTTGGCGTGAACAGTGTCCCCTCTCTCTTCACCTGTGTGTGTCCTTATCCTTTCTCTGTCTGTGTGAACGGTGCTCTCATCTCTTCTCACTCAGTGTGATTGATGTTCTTTTTTCTTCACCCTCTGTGTTAACAGCGTCCCCATACCTTGTACCTCTCTGTGAATGGTGTCATTATCCCTTCAGTGATTGAGGGTAGACCCTACTGGAGCCGCAGATTATTTCCTGAACCCATGTACTGATATTGCACCTTCACCTACGACTTTACACTCATTAAAACACATTTATTTACTGTCTTCTCGCGTGTGAATAAATGCAAAATCACCAAAAAATACATATTGTTTAGTGCCAGAACAAGAAGTGTCAATCTCTTAAAAAATGAATTAAAAAACAAACAAACAAATAGCAGTCTCCTGTGTAAACCTTTGATCACCTTACCACACTGTAAAGAATATGTATTAAAAAAACAAGAAAAGAATCCTGCGAAGCAATGACCTTGCTCATTATCCTAGTAATCCAGCTATAACAGTTTATACACAACAGTAACACAGTAATAATGAAAGTTATACCCACTGAAGATTTCTTCAACCTTAATTTGACCTAATGAGTCATCCTAATGTCGGGTTTCCATAAAAAAGACTGAGTCATTTGGACTCATTTACAGGATCAAATTTGCTGTAATCACATCTCAGCCTCAGTGGCTCCAGGCAAAAGCAATGGAGCAGCAACTAAATCAAGGTCAATAGAAAATAGTGTGTTAAATTAAGGTCAAAGAGAGGGCAGTTTTATATTCAACCTACCCTATGATATTCACAGTTAGGAAACACTCTGCTCATTTCCATATAGTAAAAGCGCTGGGGTTGCATTCTGAGGTGCTCTGGTAACAATGGGGGTAATTTTTCATTTCCATACCATCTCCATATAATTATCATAACCTACATCTGCCATGTCAGAGTCATTGTGTAGGAGGTCAATAAAATGTGGAACCTACGAAGTAGCAGAATAAGTAAAAAAAAACCCCAAACTATCTCTATTCAAAGTAAAGTCATAACCACAGATATCTCATTCTTAAAATGTTAATGAATTACTTCAAATATTCATATAAACTGTGAGTAACATTTTAAATTAGCACGATTGCACTGCCTCAGAAATGCCATGTTACAACAATGGAGATCACCGCTCACCTCCATCATCTTCTGGACCAAAGTGGCACTGAAGCAAGTGAAATTGGGGTGGTGCAGTGATCCAGAAATTGAGGTAATTCAACAAATGGCCTATTATTCTGTTGAAGAAACAATGGGACTGCAGCCTCACTCAGAGCTGATATAAAGCAGGTGAAGCTGTTATTTCCTTCCAGACTAACTTCAACTTCAACAACATGTGGGACCAATTTAAACCATTATTTCCCTTTCTAAAGAAACCACATAAAATGCCAACACACACAGGTAATAGATTGTGTTGCAAACCACACTGAGACGTGCTGCTAGAAATACGTCACCAGCAGAACCATGGTTTTCATGTGGCGATGGAATACCAAGCGTGCACTACCTTCCCAGCTTTGCACCACAGTTTGCCCATTACAGTTGTTCATCTAGTCGCGCACAAAACCTTGTGTCACAGGTGAACCATACTGTTTGACCACATTCATTTCCAAGGCACACCCATAGAGACAAGTCTTGGTGTGATCAGGACCTTCCTTTGTTCACCAGATCAGGGGTCTCATTTATAAAACAATGTGTAGGATCCATACATAAAATACAATTCATAAAACTATGTCCACGAACACCTGCAGTCAGCGTTCCCTTTGTAAATCACAGTCCACCTTGAAATGTGTGCGCATGCATCCGTCTCATATTCTGCCCTCTACACACCCACATTCAACCATAAATGGTCAACGCAAAGCACCTCATAACTGTTGATACATATAAATGAGCCTGCCTATCAGTGGTTTCTAATAGTTAACATGTTGACAACTGAGAAAAAGACAAAAAAGAGGAACTTTTCTGACATGGAAGTTGAAGTGCTTGTTGGTGAAGTGGAGGTGAGAAGAGACATATTGTTTGGTGGCCACAGCAGCAGGGTGACAAATAAAAGAAAATGCAGTGAGGGGCAACACGTTGCTGCTGCGGTGAACCAAGTCAGCATAGCAGAGAGGACCGTGCCTGAATTTATGAAGAAATGGTCAGAACCTTAAGGAGGAGGCCAAGGGAGGATTGCTTCGCACCGCCGAAGTGTGTCGGCCACAGGTGGGGTCAAGGGCACACCTGAGCTCACACCGCTACACACCACAATTGCAAACAATACTCGAAAAGCAAGTGTTAGCGGCATCATGTCGGAAACGGAGGGAGACACAGACTTTGGCTGACAGATGAACCAGGTAGGTATATTCTATTTACATTTCATGGCTATGCAACACAATTTAGAAATCATGGCTTTATACCACTGATGATGTGCGGCCATCTCCGCTGTCCTCCAGGAGGTGGACATGTGGGAATGGTGAGACAGCGCTGAGGAAAGAGGATTTCACATTTGAGTAGGCAGATATCATTTACATTTAAAAGGTGTTCATGGGATAGGTATAGTTTAATACATGCACAAGTACGAGTGACACCGCTAGTTTGAATGTTAACATGGATCTATAACTAATACAAATCAAGTGTGTGATGTATTATTATGTACAGAATAATGCCCCTCATGTTTGATTTCAACAATCTACTTCAATTCAGCACCTCACCGTTTGTGTTGCCAATTCCCCTTGCCTTTGAAATGGTCACACGCATGGGTCAGGGTCTGTGCACAAGTGCAGACATTCACACTTAGTTTTTATAGATCACAACATTTGCAGGGGAAGTGGCGTTTCTTTCAGGCCCAATTTTATGCATTTGCAATGTTTATAAATGAGACAGCAGAATTTGCACTCTGTTTCTCTTACAGAAAACATAGCAAGAATTGGTTTACCAACTGCTGCTCTCAACTCAACAGCCAATGTCCACTGCATAATATAACATTCCTGGGTTTTCCCTGGAATTTTTTTTTTTAGCATCCATGGCTTGTGTGGCATGACTGGATCAAATGACATGGAAGCTGTTGCAAAAGCTGCAATCATTTTCTATTTAAATATCAAACATTTTTTGACAGAGTTGTTAATTTCATGCCCAGGCCAACATGTTGCTCTGCTATGTTGGTGGTGGTTTAATCTCTTTTTATTTCTCCTTCTCGTTAATTTCTAGGGACCCTCTGTGAGACACAGCAGAATGCAGAAATGATCAGTAATCACTTAATATGAGAAAAATAGCTGTGAGCCTGCTGTGGTGACTCTGAGAAAATTCTGTCAATACGCCCTTTAACCAGGTATTGAACCACTGATTTGAATTGCGGTAAAAGCAAAAAGGAAAAACACTCTGATTCACTTACTCAGGGTCATTTTAATGTTTTATCTGTGTATGTTCTCCTAATGGAATTTAGACATTTCTATCAAGCATAAGGTGTGCAGTGAAGCCTGATCTTTTCTTTTCTTTTCTTTTCTTTTCTGTTCTTTTCTTTTCTTTTCTTTTCTTTTCTTTTCTTTTCTTTTCTTTTCTTTTCTTTTCTTTTCCCAACAGCAATAAATTCACATCTGCTGGATAAAACACACGTGAACACCTCAACTGCTAATGGACATTATATCAAAGCTCCATTTATTCTGCCCACAGCAATATGATCCAACTGTTGCTTTGTCGGTGCTAATAGAGTTTTCCATCAAGGCCTGATGGATGATGTTGAGGTGTCGAGGTCACATGATGTGGCAAGCTTTTTTCCCAGAAGCAGCTGAGAAAACATAAGCTTAAGGTTTTTTTAAAGTTGTATAAGTTCAAATTTGTTTAATAATCTTCATACTCCAGGTCTGTCAGCTTGCTCATCACATACCTTTAAATGAATACCAACAGCAGTGGCGGCCCTAGACCAGTTTTAATAGGGGGGCCAGGTTGCTTTTTTGTCACATACAACCTGGGAAAAAAAAGACAAATCCTTCATTCAGACAAGGGATAAATGGGACTTAAAACAGTGTTTACAATTTCAACATTTTTAATTGGGTAGTAAACTGGTGAGACACTTTATTTCCGCCTTGCAAAATCTGTCACTGCGGTATTTATGCAGACTCCATGTCAGGGGGGCCACAGGGGGGTCCGGGCTCAGAGTTATAGGGGCACTGGTTCCTGTTTCTACACTGATAAAAATACGGGGCTTGATCTACTTAAAAAAAGATCAAAACAAGAGTTGTCTTAGTATGTACAACATTAATTTTGCAAATCATGCTAACTTACTTTTGCAAGTGAAGTCAACTTAATACAATTGAGTTGACTTTGTTTGCAAAAGTAAGTTGACTTTACTTGCAAAATTAATGTTGTACACACAAAGACAACTCTCCGCGGGATAAAATGATGCAAAAAGTTGCCTTACTTTTTTTAAGTAGATCAAGCCCTGTATTTTTATCAGTGCAGTTGGTGCCTCTCAAAAAAATATCCACCATAAAGCTTTATTAATGTATGAAACACCTTTCCTATACAGTGAAATACATACATTTGTCACTGTTGAGGGACATCATGTACTCTCTGAAACTTTCATATGTCCCTGTGAGTGAAGTGTGATATGTAATAATGTTCTGCTGTTATACAAGAAGGTGTAAATAGTAGTTCTACCATAGTAGGTCTGAGAGTTGTAGTTGTATTTGCATAGTTGTCTGCCTCCTACTGTGCTCACAGCCTTTCACATTTCAGCCTCTATTTCTCCCGATTCCCTTTCAGCATCATATCTCTTCACACAGTATCAATACCAACAATGGCAGTTCATTTGTTTCAGTGAAAGAATAGTCATGCTCACTGTTTGTCTCTGCTCTACCTAGAGCAGATATGAGGCAGCAGAATGTAAGATTAAATGATGAAATCAGTGTAAAAATGGACCTGCCAAATTCACAGGCTTTTTGTATGGTTACAGTACAGATGAGACGGATGGAGATACAGGAAAAAAGAGACAAAGGGCTGGCCAGTGATGTAATGACTCGGTCTAGATCTTACTTCCTTGTTTTTGTCCTGTGTTATTTTCCTCTCCTCTCATTCCTGACCCCCCCCTTCCCTGCTCGTGTGGTTTCGTCCTCCTCCCTGATTGTCTGTCTCTGCCCTGATCAGTTTCACCTGGTGTTGGTGTGTGTATTTATAGTCCATGTGTTTCCCCCTGTTCATTGCCAGTTAGTCTTCTTGTCTCTGTGCAGAAACATCCCAGCTTTTGATTCCAATCATCTTCAAGTGTTTCCTGGTTAGCGACTTCAGCCATGTTTCCTATGACTTTGTCTCTCCCTGATTCGTTTGCCCTCGCTGAATGACCACCCAGGTACTGGCCTTCTTACCTCTGGCTGCTCCCTGTCTGATGTGTTTGCCCCCCCGACTGACTACTTGTGTACCGAAACTATCTCCAAGTAAAAACTATAACCTTGCCCAGTTGTGTGCAACTTGTCGTGCAATTGAGTCCAAACTATTGTTGTGGTTTCCCGATAACTGGGAGGAATTAAACTGCCATTGTTGGCTTCAATACAGAGGGAAGATTATTTAGGAAGACTGGAATTTGCAACTTACATAACACTACAGGGTGAGGTCACTCATTTTAAGTCCTCCACCGTCAGTCCATCCAGTTTTATTAGTGCTGTGGTAGCCATTGCATATTATTGCCTTTTCTTCTAGCATCTGGAAAGACGGTAACCATCTTATCAGTCTGGAGCCTTATTCGGGGACGGTTTGTTTTACAGGGTATTGTAATTATTTGGTCAGTATCTCTTTGATTTTGTCCAGCTTGGCCACAATAATATCCGGCATACTGTTGTAGTTCTGCACACATTAACAGCACTGATGGGAAATCATGCCATCACCGTTTATCATTAATCTCCCTGCTTTGACATTAGGCCATGCAAAAATGTGCCAGGAAATTAAACAATCCCAGGAAGACACTTGCGGGAATTTACCAATGAAGTGATGTCTCTGTCAGCTTTACAGTGTGGTACATTGTGCATTGTCTATTTCAGAGTCCAATAAATGAAAAGCTTTTCTTTGCACTTAAGAACATAACTTTTTCTGATATTATGCTTGGCAGGATGACGATAATTTTGTCGGTCCCTCAAAAGACTCTTAGTTATAAGTTTTTAAATCAGTGGAAAAATCAGTTTTATGATCCTAATGATATTGTTAAGGTTTGGTTAGGTTTAACTAGAGATTGTGGTTTTGGTGAAAATGACAGTTTAGTGGATCATCGTATGCATACAATAATAAACTAGGAAAAATGCAGTGCAAAATTCACAGGACACACAGGAGGGAAACACTAATCCTAACCCTAATCTCCCAACTGCATGAAAGTGAAAGAATTATCCACATGTTTCCTGGAGAGATCACTTGGGAAACAATTACAGGTGATATTTTTGGTGCTCGTCAAAACTAGCTTGAGTATCACAATAATTGGTGGACTGGCTTCACAAGCTTTAGCTAAGTGGGCTAAGCAATAAGAGGCGTTACTAGCATTCACTTGATACAGTCTTTAACCTAGATCTCCATGAATGAATCACATGCCATATAAAATACTCTAAGAAAGAGGACTAGCATCCTGTTATCATGGAAGACGCCAGTTCCATGTAAGTGAGAGACACACACCCATGATTCCCACAATGTATCAAGGGGGCTAGGAATAAAGTGGATACACTGAGGAGAACATTATTATATGCTATAATCATTGCTTATATCTTATTCCACTTTTGTCCGTAAATCCCCCTGAAATTCAGCATAAACACAAACTGATGTCTATGATGATTATGACCTAAAACTTCATCTACAAAAAACTTGTATGAGACTCACTGTATGACACAAATGAGGAAGGGAAATTTGTATTAAAACAGAGACAGAGGGGGATAGATCACAGGTGGTTTGAACACCATCCTCCACTATTAAATCCAGCTATTATTGGCTATATTCATCCTTGCATTTAACTCCAACTCAGCATTCCAGGGAGCTATTTTACCCACCACCCAGTGATTTTTTATTTCCTATAAAGTGGGGCACCGCAGGAATGGTACAGGTAAATCCTCACATTTGTCTTTATATTACTTTTATGTTACAGCTCCCAAATTAGCCATTACACTGTACCTTTGTAGGTTAAGTTTCTTCTCCTGTGAACACCAAATGGGATGTATGTGCAATGATCTTTTATCCATAAAATTAAACTGGTGTCGACACCAGCGTGAGAAATTATTTTCTACTAATTTATGTTCATCCCACTAAGTGATTTGGTAAATTAATCTAGGGAGATGGATTTAATTAGAGTGTTTTGGATACTTTAACTAAATCTGATACTTAAAGGAGGTGGTCATTTAAAGTTAAGATTATAACTAATCCAAAATCTGCTCTGAGCAGTCGTTATGCTACAGGCATTGCTGAAAACAAGTCAGTGGCACAGACAATCCAGCAAACCAGCACTGCTACCTTTCTGTTTAGTACAGAACACTGTCAGCCAAGCTCACAATATGATTATCGTTGCTGTGGTTAATTCTGACATTATGACAACACATTAGTACAGTGTAAATTACATTGCAGTGGATGTGCCTAATCCCTTAAGAGACCACACTAATTAAGACATTTTGTTGTTTGTGCTATGGATTCTTTTATCTCATTAAACACACAAATAGTCATTGTTTGTGTTATCATATGGTCTCAGACTGTTAACCCACATGAGATTTAAATAATTAAGACATAATGGCTTATACCATATCTCATTATTTCACACAATCTCCCAATTAGAAAGCCGAAGATTGGGGAGATGGGCTAAATTAAAACCAGCAATCCCAGTGGAATGCTGGGATTAAACCAGGGAGCAATTATTATTTCTATTAACGAGTCTGTAACAAGGTCAGCGACTGGATAACTGGATAAGAGTGGACAAAATGTGCGTGTCTGTGTGTGTGAGAGAGAAAAAACAGTTGAACAGAAGAAGCTTTGCAGGTTCTGCAGACTCTGGTGTTAGCACGTGATTTAATCTTGTGAGTAATTGATTGCACTGGTCGGATCACTGTGTGTGAGGTCTCCATTATTAGAAATCTGAAATATATGGTGTTCTCTCTTGGGGACCAAGTCAACCTCAAAAGAGAAAATAATTTAGATACAAAGATTTAAGGACATTCTGTTAATTAATTTAGTATAGATTTAGTGGAAATACTTTTGCAAATATTTCATTATATTAACTCCAATAGGTCACACAAAAGAAGCATGGTGCTTGAGCCTTGGAGTTTTATGCCCAGTTCAAAATCCTGACTTGTTACTAAATAGCCTGGTAAGCTATTTTTGTTAACTATGAAAGCGTATTTGTGCAGTATTTAAAACAACAAGAAGTGACTGCTTGATTGTTCTGTAACGTATAGTTGATGCACGCCTTGTTGTGCTTGCACAATCACTAGATTGCAGCACTGCCCTAACACTAACAGAATCAATATCATGGTCAAAAGTAAGCATAAAAATTGTTCTTGCACAAATGGGAGCGCCTATTTGATGTCCAGATGTTCACAAGAATCTGATATTTTTAGCTTGAGAGATACAAAGATTTCCCGGCTAAAAGGTCATAGTTGTCTAACTGTTATAGCTCATTGCCAGCACTAGTTAGTAGATCAATAGTATAAAAGAGAACCTCCTCAACTTCAAAATATGATGATAATCAAGATACATCACTGCTGGCTACACTCCTCATCAAATCCCATGAAAAGTCCAAAACACACACTAAAATTATCTAAGTATTGTAAATATTATCTGTAATTCCGAAGCCTGGAACAGTAAAACTCCATCATCTCTGCCACAGACCATCAAAATGAGTCACAGTGTTTTGCCGTGATATGTTCTGTCATTGTTATGAATGTGGTTATTTTGCATCAGTCTCCAGAATAAATGTTGACTGAGTGTTTATATTTCTTTATGTTGCAGCAATGATTGTTGAGGTTAAATTTTCTATTTTTTGTTGTGATAGCACAAGTGTTTCTTTCGTTCATTACCACAATCTTGTTGGGTTTCAGGCACAAAAATAAATTTGGTTCATCCAAGGAAACAAGCATATCTTGGCTTAAAATGCCTGCTTTGCTAGCAACAGACACAGATGGAAATTGTATGAAGGTCTCCCTAAAAAAAAAGTTCAAATGTATGATTGCAAAATGTAAAGAAAAACCTGCTTTATTGCAGCTTTGTCATTCACAACTAATATTTCACAAACTGTATGGTGAACACACATATTCCCTTCCATTGCTATACAGCCTAATGAAAGTGGTAAGTTACTTACATTTGCACCTTGACATTCAGCTCTTATTAAACTCCAAGGAAAAACTAAATGTGTGTTCAAAGCGCCAATATGTCAAATTACAAAGCTGAATATAACATTTAAGGGTGACATTTCTAACTAGCTTTTTTTAAACGAATGGTCATTATCACTCTATCATTACGTGTGGCATTCAGCCCTC